>NW_027510629.1:0-32138 GCF_048772815.1 Callospermophilus lateralis
GATTTAGACTTAAAAAACACATCTATCTGTATAGGAGGAAATAGAGTGAAACCTAAAAATTCAAACTGTTACTGGAAACGAACGCTTCATCCTAGAAGAGTGAATATTGGGCAGCTAAGTGGACTAAGTAAACTGATCATTACCACAGAGATCATCAAGGTCGGATGAAAAAAAATTTGCCGAGTATTCAGAAAACCAGTAGTATTTTGGAAGCTTGGAACACCTTTCCAATGAATGTGTTTTACACAGTCTTTGCTTGTGGCTATTTCAAGAGGAAACAAACCACAAAGACAGAACTTAGAACTACTTTATTTTGTCAAGTTTCAAGGAGCTAGCACAAACCGTGTTTGATTTAGACTTAAAAAACACATCTATCTGTATAGGAGGAAATAGAGTGAAACCTAAAAATTCAAACTGTTACTGGTAACGAAGGCTTCATCCTAGAAGAGTGAAAACTGGGCAGCTAAGTGGACTTAGTGAACTGATCATTACCACAGAGATCATCAAGGTCGGATGATAAAAAATTTGCCGAGTATTCAGAAAACCAGTAGTATTTTGGAAGCTTGGCACACCTTTCCAATGAATGTGTTTTACGCAGTCTTTGCTTGTGGCTATTTCAAGAGGAAACAAACCACAAAGACAGAACTTAGAACAACTTTATTTTGTCAAGTTTCAAGGAGCTAGAACAAACCGTGATTGATTTAGACTTAAAAAACACATCTATCTGTATAGGAGGAAATAGAGTGAAACCTAAAAATTCAAACTGTTACTGGTAACGAACGCTTCATCCTAGAAGAGTGAATATTGGGAAGCTAAGTGGACTATTTAAACTGATCATTACCACAGAGATCATCAAGGTAGGATGAAAAAAAATTTGCCGAGTATTCAGAAAACCAGTAGTTTTTTTGAAGCTTGGCCGACCTTTCCAATGAAGGTGTTTTACGCAGTCTTTGCTTGTGGCTATTTCAAGAGGAAACAAACCACAAAGACAGAACTTAGAACTACTTTATTTTGTCAAGTTTCAAGGAGCTAGCACAAACCGTGTTTGATTTAGACTTAAAAAACACATCTATCTGTATAGGAGGAAATAGAGTGAAACCTAAAAATTCAAACTGTTACTGGTAACGAACGCTTCATCCTAGAAGAGTGAAAGTTGGGCAGCTAAGTGGACTTAGTGAACTGATCATTACCACAGAGATCATCAAGGTCGGATGAAAAAAAATTTGACGAGTATTCAGAAAACCAGTAGTATTTTGGAAGCTTGGCACACCTTTCCAATGAATGTGTTTTACGCAGTCTTTGCTTGTGGCTATTTCAAGAGGAAACAAACCACAAAGACAGAACTTAGAACTACTTTATTTTGTCAAGTTTCAAGGAGCTAGCACAAACCGTGTTTGATTTAGACTTAAAAAACACATCTATCTGTATAGGAGGAAATAGAGTGAAACCTAAAATTCAAACTGTTACTGGTAACGAACGCTTCATCCTAGAAGAGTGAAAGTTGGGCAGATAAGTGGACTTAGTGAACTGATCATTACCACAGAGATCATCAAGGTCGGATGAAAAAAAATGTGCCGAGTATTCAGAAAACCAGTAGTATTTTGGAAGCTTGGAACACCTTTCCAATGAATGTGTTTTACGCAGTCTTTGCTTGTGGCTATTTCAAGAGGAAACAAACCACAAAGACAGAACTTAGAACTACTTTATTTTGTCAAGTTTCAAGGAGCTAGCACAAACCGTGTTTGATTTAGACTCAAAAAACACATCTATCTCTATAGAAGAAATAGAGTGAAACCTAAAAATTCTACTGTTACTGGTAACGAACGCTTCATCCTAGAAGAGTGAAAGTTGGGCAGCTAAGTGGACTTAGTGAACTGATCATTACCACAGAGATCATCAAGGTCGGATGAAAAAAAATTTGCCGAGTATTCAGAAAACCAGAAGTATTTTGGAAGCTTGGAACACCTTTCCAATGAATGTGTTTTACGCAGTCTTTGCTTGTGGCTATTTCAAGAGGAAACAAACCACAAAGACAGAACTTAGAACAACTTTATTTTGTCAAGTTTCAAGGAGCTAGAACAAACCGTGATTGATTTAGACTTAAAAAACCCATCTATCTGTATAGGAGGAAATAGAGTGAAACCTAAAAATTCAAACTGTTACTGGTAACGAACGCTTCATCCTACAAGAGTGAATATTGGGCAGTTAAGTGGACTAAGTAAACTGATCATTACCACAGAGATCACAAAGGTCGGATGAAAAAAATTTGACGAGTATTCAGAAAACCAGTAGTTTTTTGGAAGCTTGGCACACCTTTCCAATAAAGGTGTTTTACGCAGTCTTTGCTTGTGGCTATTTCAAGAGGAAACAAACCACAAAGACAGAACTTAGAACTACTTTATTTTGTCAAGTTTCAAGAGCTAGCACAAACCGTGTTTGATTTAGACTTAAAAAACACATCTATCTGTATAGGAGGAAATAGAGTGAAACCTAAAAATTCAAACTGTTACTGGTAACGAACGCTTCATCCTAGAAGAGTTGAAGTTGGGCAGGCAAGTGGACTTAGTGAACTGATCATTACCACAGAGATCATCAAGGTGGGATGAAAAAAAATTTGCCGAGTATTCAGAAAACCAGTAGTATTTTGGAAGCTTGGCACACCTTTCCAATGAATGTGTTTTACGCAGTCTTTGCTTGTGGCTATTTCATGAGGAAACAAACCACAAAGACAGAACTTAGAACTACTTTATTTTGTCAAGTTTCAAGGAGCTAGCACAAACCGTGTTTGATTTAGACTTAAAAAACACATCTATCTGTATAGGAGGAAATAGAGTGAAACGTAAAATTCAAACTATTACTGGTAACGAACGCTTCATCCTAGAAGAGTGAAAGTTGGGCAGCTAATTGGACTTAGTCAACTGATCATTACCACAGAGATCATCAAGGTCGGATGAAAAAAATTTGCCGAGTATTCAGAAAACCAGTAGTATTTTGGAAGCTTGGAACACCTTTCCAATGAATGTGTTTTACGCAGTCTTTGCTTGTGGCTATTTCAAGAGGAAACAAACCACAAAGACAGAACTTAGAACTACTTTATTTTGTCAAGTTTCAAGGAGCTAGCACAAACCGTGTTTGATTTAGACTCAAAAAACACATCTATATGTATAGGAGGAAATAGAGTGAAACCTAAAAATTCAAACTGTTACTGGTAACGAACGCTTCATCCTAGAAGAGTGAAAATTGGGCAGCTAAGTGGACTTAGTGAACTATCATTACCACAGAGATCATCAAGGTCGGATGAAAAAAAATTTACCGAGTATTCAGAAAACCAGTAGTATTTTGGAAGCTTGGCACACCTTTCCAATGAATGTGTTTTACGCAGTCTTTGCTTGTGGCTATTTCAAGAGGAAACAAACCACAAAGACAGAACTTAGAACTACATTATTTTGTCAAGTTTCAAGGAGCTAGCACAAACCGTGTTTGATTTAGACTTAAAAAACACATCTATCTGTATAGGAGGAAATAGAGTGAAACCTAAAAATTCAAACTGTTACTGGTAACGAACGCTTCATCCTAGAAGAGTGAATATTGGGAAGCTAAGTGGACTAAGTAAACTGATCGTTACCACAGAGATCATCAAGGTCGGATGAAAAAAATTTGCCGAGAATTCAGAAAACCAGTAGTATTTTGGAAGCTTGGAACACCTTTCCAATGAATGTGTTTTACGCAGTCTTTGCTTGTGGCTATTTCAAGAGGAAACAAACCACAAAGACAGAACTTAGAACTACTTTATTTTGTCAAGTTTCAAGGAGCTAGCACAAACCGTGTTTGATTTAGACTTAAAAAACACATCTATCTCTATAGGAAGAAATAGAGTGAAACCTAAAAATTCAAACTGTTACTGGTAACGAACGCTTCATCCTAGAAGAGTGAAAGTTGGGCAGCTAAGTGGACTTAGTGAACTGATCATTACCACAGAGATCATCAAGGTCGGATGAAAAAAAATTTGCCGAGTATTCAGAAAACCAGTAGTATTTTGGAAGCTTGGAACACCTTTCCACTGAATGTGTTTTACGCAGTCTTTTCTTGTGGCTATTTCAAGAGGAAACAAACCACAAAGACAGAACTTAGAACTACTTTATTTTGTCAAGTTTCAAGGAGCTCGCACAAACCATGTTTGATTTAGACTTAAAAAACCCATCTATCTGTATAGGAGGAAATAGAGTGAAACCTAAAAATTCAAACTGTTACTGGTAACGAACGCTTCATCCTAGAAGAGTGAAAGTTGGGCAGCTAAGTGGACTTAGTGAACTGATCATTACCACAGAGATCATCAAGGTCGGATGAAAAATTTTGCGGAGTATTCAGAAAACCAGTAGTATTTTGGAAGCTTGGCACACCTTTCCAATTAATGTGTTTTACGCAGTCTTTGCTTGTGGCTATTTCAAGAGGAAACAAACCACAAAGACACAACTTAGAACTACTTTATTTTGTCAAGTTTCAAGGAGCTAGCACAAACCGTGTTTGATTTAGACTTAAAAAACACATCTATCTGTATAGGAGGAAATAGAGTGAAACCTAAAAATTCAAACTGTTACTGGTAACGAACGCTTCATCCTAGAAGAGTCAAAATTGGGCAGCTAAGTGGACTAAGTAAACTGATCATTACCACAGAGATCTTCAAGGTCGGATGAAAAAAATTTGCCGAGTATTCAGAAAACCAGTAGTATTTTGGAAGCTTGGAACACCTTTCCAATGAATGTGTTTTACGCAGTCTTTGCTTGTGGCTATTTCAAGAGGAAACAAACCACAAAAACAGAACTTAGAACTACTTTATTTTGTCAAGTTTCAAGGAGCTAGCACAAACCGTGTTTGATTTAGACTTAAAAAACACATCTATCTGTATAGGAGGAAATAGAGTGAAACCTAAAAATTCAAACTGTGACTGGTAACGAACGCTTCATCCTAGAAGAGTGAAAATTGGGCCGCTAAGTGGACTTAGTGAACTGATCATTACCACAGAGATCATCAAGGTCGGATGAAAAAAAATTTGCCGAGTATTCAGAAAACCAGTAGTATTTTGGAAGCTTGGAACACCTTTCCAATAAAGGTGTTTTACGCAGTCTTTGCTTGTGGCTATTTCAAGAGGAAACAAACCACAAAGACAGAACTTAGAACTACTTTATTTTTCAAGTTTCAAGGAGCTAGCACAAACCGTGTTTGATTTAGACTTAAAAAACACATCTATCTGTATAGGAGGAAATAGAGTGAAACCTAAAAATTCAAACTGTTACTGGTAACGAACGCTTCATCCTAGAAGAGTGAAAACTGGGCAGCTAAGTGAACTTAGTGAACTGATCATTACCACAGAGATCATCAAGGTCGGATGATAAAAAATTTGCCGAGTATTCAGAAAACCAGTAGTATTTTGGAAGCTTGGAACACCTTTCCAATGAATGTGTTTTACGCAGTCTTTGCTTGTGGCTATTTCAAGAGGAAACAAACCACAAAGACAGAACTTAGAACAACTTTATTTTGTCAAGTTTCAAGGAGCTAGAACAAACCGTGATTGATTTAGACTTAAAAAACACATCTATCTGTATAGGAGGAAATAGAGTGAAACCTATAAATTCAACCTGTTACTGGTAACGAACGCTTCATCCTAGAAGAGTGAAAATTGGGCAGCTAAGTGGACTTAGTGAATTGATCATTACCACAGAGATCATCAAGGTCGGATGAAAAAAAATTTGCCGAGTATTCAGAAAACCAGTAGTATTTTGGAAGCTTGGAACACCTTTCAAATGAATGTGTTTTACCCAGTCTTTGCTTGTGGCTTTTTCAAGAGGAAACAAACCACAAAGACAGAACTTAGAACTACTTTATTTTGACAAGTTTCAAGGAGCTAGCACAAACCGTGTTTGATTTAGACTTAAAAAACACATCTATCTGTATAGGAGGAAATTGAGTGAAACCTAAAAATTCAAACTGTTACTGGTAACGAACGCTTCATCCTAGAAGAGTGAAAGTTGGGCAGCTACGTGGACTTAGTGAACTGATCATTACCACAGAGATCATCAAGGTCGGATGAAAAAAAAATTGCGAGTATTCAGAAAACCAGTAGTATTTTGGAAGCTTGGAACATCTTTCCAATGAATGTGTTTTACGCAGTCTTTGCTTGTGGCTATTTCAAGAGGAAACAAACCACAAAGACAGAACTTAGAACTACTTTATTTTGTCAAGTTTCAAGGAGCTAGCACAAACCGTGTTTGATTTAGACTCAAAAAACACATCTATCTCTATAGGAGGAAATAGAGTGAAACCTAAAAATTCAAACTGTTACTGGTAACGAACGCTTCATCCTAGAAGAGTGAAAATTGGGCAGGTAAGTGGACTTAGTGAACTGATCATTACCACAGAGATCATCAAAGTCGGATGAAAAAAAATTTGCCGAGTATTCAGAAAACCAGTAGTATTTTGGAAGCTTGGAACACCTTTCCAATGAATGTGTTTTACGCAGTCTTTGCTTGTGGCTACTTCAAGAGGAAACAAACCACAAAGAGAGAACTTAGAACTAATTTATTTTGTCAAGTTTCAAGGAGCTAGCACAAACCGTGTTTGATTTAGACTTAAAAAACACATCTATCTGCATAGGAGGAAATAGAGTGAAACCTAAAAATTCAAACTGTTACTGGTAACGAACGCTTCATCCTAGAAGAGTGAAAGTTGGGCAGCTAAGTGGACTTAGTGAACTGATCATTACCACAGAGATCATCAAGGTCGGATGAAAAAAAATTTGCCGAGTATTCAGAAAACCAGTAGTATTTTGGAAGCTTGGAACACCTTTCCAATGAATGTGTTTGACGCAGTCTTTGCTTGTAGCTATTTCAAGAGGAAACAAACCACAAAGACAGAACTTAGAACAACTTTATTTTGTCAAGTTTCAAGGAGCTAGAACAAACCGTGATTGATTTAGACTTAAAAAACCCATCTATCTGTATAGGAGGAAATAGAGTGAAAACTAAAAATTCAAACTGTTACTGGTAACGAACGCTTCATCCTAGAAGAGTGAATATTGGGCAGTTAAGTGGACTAAGTAAACTGATCATTACCACAGAGATCACAAGGTCGGATGAAAAAAAATTTGACGAGTATTCAGAAAACCAGTAGTTTTTTGGAAGCTTGGCACACCTTTCCAATAAAGGTGTTTTACGCAGTCTTTGCTTGTGGCTATTTCAAGAGGAAACAAACCACAAAGACAGAACTTAGAACTACTTTATTTTGTCAAGTTTCAAGGAGCTAGCACAAACCGTGTTTGATTTAGACTTAAAAAACACATCTATCTGTATAGGAGGAAATAGAGTGAAACCTAAAAATTCAAACTGTTACTGGTAACGAACGCTTCATCCTAGAAGAGTTGAAGTTGGGCAGGTAAGTGGACTTAGTGAACTGATCATTACCACAGAGATCATCAAGGTGGGATGAAAAAAAATTTGCCGAGTATTCAGAAAACCAGTAGTATTTTGGAAGCTTGGCACACCTTTCCAATGAATGTGTTTTACGCAGTCTTTGCTTGTGGCTATTTCAAGAGGAAACAAACCACAAAGACAGAACTTAGAACTACTTTATTTTGTCAAGTTTCAAGGAGCTAGCACAAACCGTGTTTGATTTAGACTTAAAAAACACATCTATCTGTATAGGAGGAAATAGAGTGAAACGTAAAATTCAAACTATTACTGGTAACGAACGCTTCATCCTAGAAGAGTGAAAGTTGGGCAGCTAATTGGACTTAGTCAACTGATCATTACCACAGAGATCATCAAGGTCGGATGAAAAAAATTTGCCGAGTATTCAGAAAACCAGTAGTATTTTGGAAGCTTGGAACACCTTTCCAATGAATGTGTTTTACGCAGTCTTTGCTTGTGGCTATTTCAAGAGGAAACAAACCACAAAGACAGAACTTAGAACTACTTTATTTTGTCAAGTTTCAAGGAGCAAGCACAAACCGTGTTTGATTTAGACTCAAAAAACACATCTATCTGTATAGGAGGAAATAGAGTGAAACCTAAAAATTCAAACTGTTACTGGTAACGAACGCTTCATCCTAGAAGAGTGAAAATTGGGAAGCTAAGTGGACTTAGTGAACTGATCATTACCACAGAGATCATCAAGGTCGGATGAAAAAAAATTTGCCGAGTATTCAGAAAACCAGTAGTATTTTGGAAGCTTGGAACACCTTTCCAATGAATGTGTTTTACGCAGTCTTTGCTTGTGGCTATTTCAAGAGGAAACAAACCACAAAGACAGAACTTAGAACTACTTTATTTTGTCAAGTTTCAAGGAGCTAGCACAAACCGTGTTTGATTTAGACTTAAAAAACACATCTATCTGTATAGGAGGAAATAGAGTGAAACCTAAAAATTCAAACTGTTACTGGTAACGAACGCTTCATCCTAGAAGAGTGAAAATTGGGCCGCTAAGTGGACTTAGTGATCTGATCATTACCACAGAGATCATCAAGGTCGGATGAAAAAAAATTTGCCGAGTATTCAGAAAACCAGTAGTATTTTGGAAGCTTGGAACACCTTTCCAATAAAGGTGTTTTACGCAGTCTTTGCTTGTGGCTATTTCAAGAGGAAACAAACCACAAAGACAGAACTTAGAACTACTTTATTTTTCAAGTTTCAAGGAGCTAGCACAAACCGTGTTTGATTTAGACTTAAAAAACACATCTATCTGTATAGGAGGGAATAGTGTGAAACCTAAAAATTCAAACTGTTACTGGTAACGAACGCTTCATCCTAGAAGAGTGAAAACTGGGCAGCTAAGTGAACTTAGTGAACTGATCATTACCACAGAGATCATCAAGGTCGGATGATAAAAAATTTGCCGAGTATTCAGAAAACCAGTAGTATTTTGGAAGCTTGGAACACCTTTCCAATGAATGTGTTTTACGCAGTCTTTGCTTGTGGCTATTTCAAGAGGAAACAAACCACAAAGACAGAACTTAGAACAACTTTATTTTGTCAAGTTTCAAGGAGCTAGAACAAACCGTGATTGATTTAGACTTAAAAAACACATCTATCTGTATAGGAGGAAATAGAGTGAAACCTATAAATTCAACCTGTTACTGGTAACGAACGCTTCATCCTAGAAGAGTGAAAATTGGGCAGCTAAGTGGACTTAGTGAACTGATCATTACCACAGAGATCATCAAGGTCGGATGAAAAAAAATTTGCCGAGTATTCAGAAAACAAGTAGTATTTTGGAAGCTTGGAACACCTTTCCAATGAATGTGTTTTACCCAGTCTTTGCTTGTGGCTTTTTCAAGAGGAAACAAACCACAAAGACAGAACTTAGAACTACTTTATTTTGACAAGTTTCAAGGAGCTAGCACAAACCGTGTTTGATTTAGACTTAAAAAACACATCTATCTGTATAGGAGGAAATTGAGTGAAACCTAAAAATTCAAACTGTTACTGGTAACGAACGCTTCATCCTAGAAGAGTGAAAGTTGGGCAGCTACGTGGACTTAGTGAACTGATCATTACCACAGAGATCATCAAGGTCGGATGAAAAAAAAATTGCGAGTATTCAGAAAACCAGTAGTATTTTGGAAGCTTGGAACATCTTTCCAATGAATGTGTTTTACGCAGTCTTTGCTTGTGGCTATTTCAAGAGGAAACAAACCACAAAGACAGAACTTAGAACTACTTTATTTTGTCAAGTTTCAAGGAGCTAGCACAAACCGTGTTTGATTTAGACTCAAAAAACACATCTATCTCTATAGGAGGAAATAGAGTGAAACCTAAAAATTCAAACTGTTACTGGTAACGAACGCTTCATCCTAGAAGAGTGAAAATTGGGCAGGTAAGTGGACTTAGTGAACTGATCATTACCACAGAGATCATCAAAGTCGGATGAAAAAAAATTTGCCGAGTATTCAGAAAACCAGTAGTATTTTGGAAGCTTGGAACACCTTTCCAATGAATGTGTTTTACGCAGTCTTTGCTTGTGGCTATTTCAAGAGGAAACAAACCACAAAGACAGAACTTAGAACTACTTTATTTTGTCAAGTTTCAAGGAGCTAGCACAAACCGTGTTTGATTTAGACTTAAAAAACACATCTATCTGTATACGAGGAAATAGAGTGAAGCCTAAAAATTCAAAATGTTACTGGTAACGAACGCTTCATCCTAGAAGAGTGAAAGTTGGGCAGCTAAGTCGACTTAGTGAACTGATCATTACCACAGAGATCATCAAGGTCGGATGAAAAAAAATTTGCCGAGTATTCAGAAAACCAGTAGTATTTTGGAAGCTTGGAACACCTTTCCAATGAATGTGTTTTATGCAGTCTTTGCTTGTGGCTACTTCAAGAGGAAACAAACCACAAAGACAGAACTTAGAACTAATTTATTTTGTCAAGTTTCAAGGAGCTAGCACAAACCGTGTTTGATTTAGACTTAAAAAACACATCTATCTGCATAGGAGGAAATAGAGTGAAACCTAAAAATTCAAACTGTTACTGGTAACGAACGCTTCATCCTAGAAGAGTGAAAGTTGGGCAGCTAAGTGGACTTAGTGAACTGATCATTACCACAGAGATCATCAAGGTCGGATGAAAAAAAATTTGCCGAGTATTCAGAAAACCAGTAGTATTTTGGAAGCTTGGAACACCTTTCCAATGAATGTGTTTGACGCAGTCTTTGCTTGTGGCTATTTCAAGAGGAAACAAACCACAAAGACAGAACTTAGAACAACTTTATTTTGTCAAGTTTCAAGGAGCTAGAACAAACCGTGATTGATTTAGACTTAAAAAACCCATCTATCTGTATAGGAGGAAATAGAGTGAAAACTAAAAATTCAAACTGTTACTGGTAACGAACGCTTCATCCTAGAAGAGTGAATATTGGGCAGTTAAGTGGACTAAGTAAACTGATCATTACCACAGAGATCACCAAGGTCGGATGAAAAAAAATTTGACGAGTATTCAGAAAACCAGTAGTTTTTTGGAAGCTTGGCACACCTTTCCAATAAAGGTGTTTTACGCAGTCTTTGCTTGTGGCTATTTCAAGAGGAAACAAACCACAAAGACAGAACTTAGAACTACTTTATTTTGTCAAGTTTCAAGGAGCTAGCACAAACCGTGTTTGATTTAGACTTAAAAAACACATCTATCTGTATAGGAGGAAATAGAGTGAAACCTAAAAATTCAAACTGTTACTGGTAACGAACGCTTCATCCTAGAAGAGTTGAAGTTGGGCAGGTAAGTGGACTTAGTGAACTGATCATTACCACAGAGATCATCAAGGTGGGATGAAAAAAAATTTGCCGAGTATTCAGAAAACCAGTAGTATTTTGGAAGCTTGGAACACCTTTCCAATGAATGTGTTTTACGCAGTCTTTGCTTGTGGCTATTTCAAGAGGAAACAAACCACAAAGACAGAACTTAGAACTACTTTATTTTGTCAAGTTTCAAGGAGCTAGCACAAACCGTGTTTGATTTAGACTTAAAAAACACATCTATCTGTATAGGAGGAAATAGAGTGAAACGTAAAATTCAAACTATTACTGGTAACGAACGCTTCATCCTAGAAGAGTGAAAGTTGGGCAGCTAATTGGACTTAGTCAACTGATCATTACCACAGAGATCATCAAGGTCGGATGAAAAAAATTTGCCGAGTATTCAGAAAACCAGTAGTATTTTGGAAGCTTGGAACACCTTTCCAATGAATGTGTTTTACGCAGTCTTTGCTTGTGGCTATTTCAAGAGGAAACAAACCACAAAGACAGAACTTAGAACTACTTTATTTTGTCAAGTTTCAAGGAGCAAGCACAAACCGTGTTTGATTTAGACTCAAAAAACACATCTATCTGTATAGGAGGAAATAGAGTGAAACCTAAAAATTCAAACTGTTACTGGTAACGAACGCTTCATCCTAGAAGAGTGAAAATCGGGAAGCTAAGTGGACTTAGTGAACTGATCATTACCACAGAGATCATCAAGGTCGGATGAAAAAAAATTTGCCGAGTATTCAGAAAACCAGTAGTATTTTGGAAGCTTGAAACACCTTTCCAATAAAGGTGTTTTACGCAGTGTTTGCTTGTGGCTATTTCAAGAGGAAACAAACCACAAAGACAGAACTTAGAACTACTTTATTTTGTCAAGTTTCAAGGAGCTAGCACAAACCGTGTTTGATTTAGACTTAAAAAACACATCTATCTGTATAGGAAGAAATAGAGTGAAACCTAAAATTTCAAACTATTACTGGTAACGAACGCTTCATCCTAGAAGAGTTAAAGTTGGGCAGCTAAGTGGACTTAGTGAACTGATCATTACCACAGAGATCATCAATGTCGGATGAAAAAAAATTTGCCGAGTATTCAGAAAACCAGTAGTATTTTGGAAGCTTGGCACACCTTTCCAATGAATGTGTTTTACGCAGTCTTTGCTTGTGGCTATTTCAAGAGGAAACAAACCACAAAGACAGAACTTAGAACTAATTTATTTTGTCAAGTTTCAAGGAGCTAGCACAAACCGTGTTTGATTTAGACTTAAAAAACACATCTATCTGTATAGGAGGAAATAGAGTGAAACCTAAAAATTCAAACTGTTACTGGTAACGAACGCTTCATCCTAGAAGAGTGAAAGTTGGGCAGCTAAGTGGACTTAGTGAACTGATCATTACCACAGAGATCATCAAGGTCGGATGAAAAAAAATTTGCCGAGTATTCAGAAAACCAGTAGTATTTTGGAAGCTTGGAACACCTTTCCAATGAATGTGTTTTACGCAGTCTTTGCTTGTGGCTATTTCAAGAGGAAACAAACCACAAAGACAGAACTTAGAACAACTTTATTTTGTCAAGTTTCAAGGAGCTAGAACAAACCGTGATTGATTTAGACTTAAAAAACCCATCTATCTGTATAGGAGGAAATAGAGTGAAAACTAAAAATTCAAACTGTTACTGGTAACGAACGCTTCATCCTAGAAGAGTGAATATTGGGCAGTTAAGTGGACTAAGTAAATTGATCATTACCACAGAGATCACCAAGGTCGGATGAAAAAAAATTTGACGAGTATTCAGAAAACCAGTAGTTTTTTGGAAGCTTGGCACACCTTTCCAATAAAGGTGTTTTACGCAGTCTTTGCTTGTGGCTATTTCAAGAGGAAACAAACCACAAAGACAGAACTTAGAACTACTTTATTTTGTCAAGTTTCAAGGAGCTAGCACAAACCGTGTTTGATTTAGACTTAAAAAACACATCTATCTGTATAGGAGGAAATAGAGTGAAACCTAAAAATTCAAACTGTTACTGGTAACGAACGCTTCATCCTAGAAGAGTTGAAGTTGGGCAGGTAAGTGGACTTAGTGAACTGATCATTACCACAGAGATCATCAAGGTGGGATGAAAAAAAATTTGCCGAGTATTCAGAAAACCAGTAGTATTTTGGAAGCTTGGCACACCTTTCGAATGAATGTGTTTTACGCAGTCTTTGCTTGTGGCTATTTCAAGAGGAAACAAACCACAAAGACAGAACTTAGAACTACTTTATTTTGTCAAGTTTCAAGGAGCTAGCACAAACCGTGTTTGATTTAGACTTAAAAAACACATCTATCTGTATAGGAGGAAATAGAGTGAAACGTAAAATTCAAACTATTACTGGTAACGAACGCTTCATCCTAGAAGAGTGAAAGTTGGGCAGCTAATTGGACTTAGTCAACTGATCATTACCACAGAGATCATCAAGGTCGGATGAAAAAAATTTGCCGAGTATTCAGAAAACCAGTAGTATTTTGGAAGCTTGGAACACCTTTCCAATGAATGTGTTTTACGCAGTCTTTGCTTGTGGCTATTTCAAGAGGAAACAAACCACAAAGACAGAACTTAGAACTACTTTATTTTGTCAAGTTTCAAGGAGCAAGCACAAACCGTGTTTGATTTAGACTCAAAAAACACATCTATCTGTATAGGAGGAAATAGAGTGAAACCTAAAAATTCAAACTGTTACTGGTAACGAACGCTTCATCCTAGAAGAGTGAAAATTGGGAAGCTAAGTGGACTTAGTGAACTGATCATTACCACAGAGATCATCAAGGTCGGATGAAAAAAAATTTGCCGAGTATTCAGAAAACCAGTAGTATTTTGGAAGCTTGAAACACCTTTCCAATAAAGGTGTTTTACGCAGTGTTTGCTTGTGGCTATTTCAAGAGGAAACAAACCACAAAGACAGAACTTAGAACTACTTTATTTTGTCAAGTTTCAAGGAGCTAGCACAAACCGTGTTTGATTTAGACTTAAAAAACACATCTATCTGTATAGGAAGAAATAGAGTGAAACCTAAAATTTCAAACTGTTACTGGTAACGAACGCTTCATCCTAGAAGAGTTAAAGTTGGGCAGCTAAGTGGACTTAGTGAACTGATCATTACCACAGAGATCATCAATGTCGGATGAAAAAAAATTTGCCGAGTATTCAGAAAACCAGTAGTATTTTGGAAGCTTGGCACACCTTTCCAATGAATGTGTTTTACGCAGTCTTTGCTTGTGGCTATTTCAAGAGGAAACAAACCACAAAGACAGAACTTAGAACTACTTTATTTTTTCAAGTTTCAAGGAGCTAGCACAAACCGTGTTTGATTTAGACTTAAAAAACACATCTATCTGTATAGGAGGAAATAGAGTGAAACCTAAAAATTCAAACTGTTACTGGAAACGAACGCTTCATCCTAGAAGAGTGAATATTGGGCAGCTAAGTGGACTAAGTAAACTGATCATTACCACAGAGATCATCAAGGTCGGATGAAAAAAAATTTGCCGAGTATTCAGAAAACCAGTAGTATTTTGGAAGATTGGAACACCTTTCCAATGAATGTGTTTTACGCAGTCTTTGCTTGTGGCTATTTCAAGAGGAAACAAACCACAAAGACAGAACTTAGAACTACTTTATTTTGTCAAGTTTCAAGGAGCTAGCACAAACCGTGTTTGATTTAGACTTAAAAAACACATCTATCTGTATAGGAGGAAATAGAGTGAAACCTAAAAATTCAAACTGTTACTGGTAACGAACGCTTCATCCTAGAAGAGTGAAAACTGGGCAGCTAAGTGGACTTAGTGAACTGATCATTACCACAGAGATCATCAAGGTCGGATGATAAAAAATTTGCCGAGTATTCAGAAAACCAGTAGTATTTTGGAAGCTTGGAACACCTTTCCAATGAATGTGTTTTACGCAGTCTTTGCTTGTGGCTATTTCAAGAGGAAACAAACCACAAAGACAGAACTTAGAACAACTTTATTTTGTCAAGTTTCAAGGAGCTAGAACAAACCGTGATTGATTTAGACTTAAAAACACATCTATCTGTATAGGAGGAAATAGAGTGAAACCTAAAAATTCAAACTGTTACTGGTAACGAACGCTTCATCCTAGAAGAGTGAATATTGGGAAGCTAAGTGGACTATTTAAACTGATCATTACCACAGAGATAATCAAGGTAGGATGAAAAAAAATTTGCCAAGTATTCAGAAAACCAGTAGTTTTTTTGAAGCTTGGCCGACCTTTACAATGAATGTGTTTTACGCAGTCTTTGCTTGTGGCTATTTCAAGAGGAAACAAACCACAAAGACAGAACTTAGAACTACTTTATTTTGTCAAGTTTCAAGGAGCTAGCACAAACCGTGTTTGATTTAGACTTAATAAACACATCTATCTGTATAGGAGGAAATAGAGTGAAACCTAAAAATTCAAACTGTTACTGGTAACGAACGCTTCATCCTAGAAGAGTGAAAGTTGGGCAGCTAAGTGGACTTAGTGAACTGATCATTACCACAGAGATCATCAAGGTCGGATGAAAAAAAATTTGACGAGTATTCAGAAAACCAGTAGTATTTTGGAAGCTTGGCACACCTTTCCAATGAATGTGTTTTACGCAGTCTTTGCTTGTGGCGATCTCAAGAGGAAACAAACCACAAAGACAGAACTTAGAACTACTTTATTTTGTCAAGTTTCAAGGAGCTAGCACAAACCGTGTTTGATTTAGACTTAAAAAACACATCTATCTGTATAGGAGGAAATAGAGTGAAACCTAAAAATTCAAACTGTTACTGGTAACGAACGCTTCATCCTAGAAGAGTGAAAGTTGGGCAGCTAAGTGGACTTAGTGAACTGATCATTACCACAGAGATCATCAAGGTCGGATGAAAAAAAATTTGCCGAGTATTCAGAAAACCAGTAGTATTTTGGAAGCTTGGAACACCTTTCCAATGAATGTGTTTTACGCAGTCTTTGCTTGTGGCTATTTCAAGAGGAAACAAACCACAAAGACAGAACTTAGAACTACTTTATTTTGTCAAGTTTCAAGGAGCTAGCACAAACCGTGTTTGATTTAGACTCAAAAAACACATCTATATGTATAGGAGGAAATAGAGTGAAACCTAAAAATTCAAACTGTTACTGGTAACGAACGCTTCATCCTAGAAGAGTGAAAATTAAGCAGCTAAGTGGACTTAGTGAACTATCATTACCACAGAGATCATCAAGGTCGGATGAAAAAAAATTTGCTGAGTATTCAGAAAACCAGTAGTATTTTGGAAGCTTGGCACACCTTTCCAATGAATGTGTTTTACGCAGTCTTTGCTTGTGGCTATTTCAAGAGGAAACAAACCACAAAGACAGAACTTAGAACTACTTTATTTTGTCAAGTTTCAAGGAGCTAGCACAAACCGTGTTTGATTTAGACTTAAAAAACACATCTATCTCTATAGGAGGAAATAGAGTGAAACCTAAAAATTCAAACTGTTACTGGTAACGAACGCTTCATCCTAGAAGAGTGAATATTGGGCAGCTAAGTGGACTAAGTAAACTGATCATTACCACAGAGATCATCAAGGTCGGATGAAAAAAAATTTGCCGAGTATTCAGAAAACCAGTAGTATTTTGGAAGCTTGGAACACCTTTCCAATGAATGTGTTTTACGCAGTCTTTGCTTGTAGCTATTTCAAGAGGAAACAAACCACAAAGACAGAACTTAGAACTACTTTATTTTGTCAAGTTTCAAGGAGCAAGCACAAACCGTGTTTGATTTAGACTCAAAAAACACATCTATCTGTATAGGAGGAAATAGAGTGAAACCTAAAAATTCAAACTGTTACTGGTAACGAACGCTTCATCCTAGAAGAGTGAAAATTGGGCAGCTAAGTGGACTTAGTGAACTGATCATTACCACAGAGATCATCAAGGTCGGATGAAAAAAAATTTGCCGAGTATTCAGAAAACCAGTAGTATTTTGGAAGCTTGAAACACCTTTCCAATAAAGGTGTTTTACGCAGTGTTTGCTTGTGGCTATTTCAAGAGGAAACAAACCACAAAGACAGAACTTAGAACTACTTTATTTTGTCAAGTTTCAAGGAGCTAGCACAAACCGTGTTTGATTTTGACTTAAAAAACACATCTATCTGTATAGGAGGAAATAGAGTGAAACCTAAAAATTCAAACTGTTACTGGTAACGAACGCTTCATCCTAGAAGAGTGAAAGTTGGGCAGCTAAGTGGACTTAGTGAACTGATCATTACCACAGAGATCATCAAGGTCAGATGAAAAAAAATTTGCCGAGTATTCAGAAAACCAGAAGTATTTTGGAAGCTTGGAACACCTTTCCAATGAATGTGTTTTACGCAGTCTTTGCTTGTGGCTATTTCAAGAGGAAACAAACAACAAAGACAGAACTTAGAACAACTTTATTTTGTCAAGTTTCAAGGAGCTAGAACAAACCGTGATTGATTTAGACTTAAAAAACCCATCTATCTGTATAGGAGGAAATAGAGTGAAACCTAAAAATTCAAACTGTTACTGGTAACGAACGCTTCATCCTACAAGAGTGAATATTGGGCAGTTAAGTGGACTAAGTAAACTGATCATTACCACAGAGATCACCAAGGTCGGATGAAAAAAAATTTGACGAGTATTCAGAAAACCAGTAGTTTTTTGGAAGCTTGGCACACCTTTCCAATAAAGGTGTTTTACGCAGTCTTTGCTTGTGGCTATTTCAAGAGGAAACAAACCACAAAGACAGAACTTAGAACTACTTTATTTTGTCAAGTTTCAAGGAGCTAGCACAAACCGTGTTTGATTTAGACTTAAAAAACACATCTATCTGTATAGGAGGAAATAGAGTGAAACCTAAAAATTCAAACTGTTACTGGTAACGAACGCTTCATCCTAGAAGAGTGAATATTGGGCAGCTAAGTGGACTAAGTAAACTGATCATTACCACAGAGATCATCAAGGTCGGATGAAAAAAAATTTGCCGAGTATTCAGAAAACCAGTAGTATTTTGGAAGCTTGGAACACCTTTCAAATGAATGTGTTTTACGCAGTCTTTGCTTGTGGCTATTTCAAGAGGAAACAAACCACAAAGACAGAACTTAGAACTACTTTATTTTGTCAAGTTTCAAGGAGCTAGCACAAACCGTGTTTGATTTAGACTTAAAAAACACATCTATCTGTATAGGAGGAAATAGAGTGAAACGTATAATTCAAACTATTACTGGTAACGAATGCTTCATCCTAGAAGAGGGAAAGTTGGGCAGCTAATTGGACTTAGTCAACTGATCATTACCACAGAGATCATCAAGGTCGGATGAAAAAAAATTTGCCGAGTATTCAGAAAACCAGTAGTATTTTGGAAGCTTGGAACACCTTTCCAATGAATGTGTTTTACGCAGTCTTTGCTTGTGGCTATTTCAAGAGGAAACAAACCACAAAGACAGAACTTAGAACTACTTTATTTTGTCAAGTTTCAAGGAGCAAGCACAAACCGTGTTTGATTTAGACTCAAAAAACACATCTATCTGTATAGGAGGAAATAGAGTGAAACCTAAAAATTCAAACTGTTACTGGTAACGAACGCTTCATCCTAGAAGAGTGAAAATTGGGCAGCTAAGTGGACTTAGTGAACTGATCATTACCACAGAGATCATCAAGGTCGGATGAAAAAAAATTTGCCGAGTATTCAGAAAACCAGTAGTATTTTGGAAGCTTGAAACACCTTTCCAATAAAGGTGTTTTACGCAGTGTTTGCTTGTGGCTATTTCAAGAGGAAACAAACCACAAAGACAGAATTTAGAACTACTTTATTTTGTCAAGTTTCAAGGAGCTAGCACATACCGTGTTTGATTTTGACTTAAAAAACACATCTATCTGTATAGGAGGAAATAGAGTGAAACCTAAAAATTCAAACTGTTACTGGTAACGAACGCTTCATCCTAGAAGAGTGAAAGTTGGGCAGCTAAGTGGACTTAGTGAACTGATCATTACCACAGAGATCATCAAGGTCAGATGAAAAAAAATTTGCCGAGTATTCAGAAAACCAGAAGTATTTTGGAAGCTTGGAACACCTTTCCAATGAATGTGTTTTACGCAGTCTTTGCTTGTGGCTATTTCAAGAGGAAACAAACAACAAAGACAGAACTTAGAACAACTTTATTTTGTCAAGTTTCAAGGAGCTAGAACAAACCGTGATTGATTTAGACTTAAAAAACCCATCTATCTGTATAGGAGGAAATAGAGTGAAACCTAAAAATTCAAACTGTTACTGGTAACGAACGCTTCATCCTACAAGAGTGAATATTGGGCAGTTAAGTGGACTAAGTAAACTGATCATTACCACAGAGATCACCAAGGTCGGATGAAAAAAAATTTGACGAGTATTCAGAAAACCAGTAGTTTTTTGGAAGCTTGGCACACCTTTCCAATAAAGGTGTTTTACGCAGTCTTTGCTTGTGGCTATTTCAAGAGGAAACAAACCACAAAGACAGAACTTAGAACTACTTTATTTTGTCAAGTTTCAAGGAGCTAGCACAAACCGTGTTTGATTTAGACTTAAAAAACACATCTATCTGTATAGGAGGAAATAGAGTGAAACCTAAAAATTCAAACTGTTACTGGTAACGAACGCTTCATCCTAGAAGAGTTGAAGTTGGGCAGGTAAGTGGACTTAGTGAACTGATCATTACCACAGAGATCATCAAGGTGGGATGAAAAAAAATTTGCCGAATATTCAGAAAACCAGTAGTATTTTGGAAGCTTGGCACACCTTTCCAATGAATGTGTTTTACGCAGTCTTTGCTTGTGGCTATTTCAAGAGGAAACAAACCACAAAGACAGAACTTAGAACTACTTTATTTTGTCAAGTTTCAAGGAGCTAGCACAAACCGTGTTTGATTTAGACTTAAAAAACACATCTATCTGTATAGGAGTAAATAGAGTGAAACGTAAAATTCAAACTATTACTGGTAATGAACGCTTCATCCTAGAAGAGTGAAAGTTGGGCAGCTAATTGGACTTAGTCAACTGATCATTACCACAGAGATCATCAAGGTCGGATGAAAAAAATTTGCCGAGTATTCAGAAAACCAGTAGTATTTTGGAAGCTTGGAACACCTTTCCAATGAATGTGTTTTACGCAGTCTTTGCTTGTGGCTATTTCAAGAGGAAACAAACCACAAAGACAGAACTTAGTACTACTTTATTTTGTCAAGTTTCAAGGAGCAAGCACAAACCGTGTTTGATTTAGACTCAAAAAACACATCTATCTGTATAGGAGGAAATAGAGTGAAACCTAAAAATTCAAACTGTTACTGGTAACGAACGCTTCATCCTCGAAGAGTGAAAACTGGGCAGCTAAGTGGACTTAGTGAACTGATCATTACCACAGAGATCATCAAGGTCGGATGATAAAAAATTTGCCGAGTATTCAGAAAACCAGTAGTATTTTGGAAGCTTGGAACACCTTTCCAATGAATGTGTTTTACGCAGTCTTTGCTTGTGGCTATTTCAAGAGGAAACAAACCACAAAGACAGAACTTAGAACAACTTTATTTTGTCAAGTTTCAAAAAGCTAGAACAAACCGTGATTGATTTAGACTTAAAAAACACATCTATCTGTATAGGAGGAAATAGAGTGAAACCTAAAAATTCAAACTGTTACTGGTAACGAACGCTTCATCCTAGAAGAGTGAATATTGGGAAGCTAAGTGGACTATTTAAACTGATCATTACCACAGAGATAATCAAGGTAGGATGAAAAAAAATTTGCCGAGTATTCAGAAAACCAGTAGTTTTTTTGAAGCTTGGCCGACCTTTCCAATGAATGTGTTTTACGCAGTCTTTGCTTGTGGCTATTTCAAGAGGAAACAAACCACAAAGACAGAACTTAGAACTACTTTATTTTGTCAAGTTTCAAGGAGCTAGCACAAACCGTGTTTGATTTAGACTTAATAAACACATCTATCTGTATAGGAGGAAATAGAGTGAAACCTAAAAATTCAAACTGTTACTGGTAACGAACGCTTCATCCTAGAAGAGTGAAAGTTGGGCAGCTAAGTGGACTTAGTGAACTGATCATTACCACAGAGATCATCAAGGTCGGATGAAAAAAAATTTGACGAGTATTCAGAAAACCAGTAGTATTTTGGAAGCTTGGCACACCTTTCCAATGAATGTGTTTTACGCAGTCTTTGCTTGTGGCGATCTCAAGAGGAAACAAACCACAAAGACAGAACTTAGAACTACTTTATTTTGTCAAGTTTCAAGGAGCTAGCACAAACCGTGTTTGATTTAGACTTAAAAAACACATCTATCTGTATAGGAGGAAATAGAGTGAAACCTAAAAATTCAAACTGTTACTGGTAACGAACGCTTCATCCTAGAAGAGTGAAAGTTGGGCAGCTAAGTGGACTTAGTGAACTGATCATTACCACAGAGATCATCAAGGTCGGATGAAAAAAAAATTGCCGAGTATTCAGAAAACCAGTAGTATTTTGGAAGCTTGGAACACCTTTCCAATGAATGTGTTTTACGCAGTCTTTGCTTGTGGCTATTTCAAGAGGAAACAAACCACAAAGACAGAACTTAGAACTACTTTATTTTGTCAAGTTTCAAGGAGCTAGCACAAACCGTGTTTGATTTAGACTCAAAAAACACATCTATATGTATAGGAGGAAATAGAGTGAAACCTAAAAATTCAAACTGTTACTGGTAACGAACGCTTCATCCTAGAAGAGTGAAAATTGGGCAGCTAAGTGGACTTAGTGAACTATCATTACCACAGAGATCATCAAGGTCGGATGAAAAAAAATTTGCTGAGTATTCAGAAAACCAGTAGTATTTTGGAAGCTTGGCACACCTTTCCAATGAATGTGTTTTACGCAGTCTTTGCTTGTGGCTATTTCAAGAGGAAACAAACCACAAAGACAGAACTTAGAACTACTTTATTTTGTCAAGTTTCAAGGAGCTAGCACAAACCGTGTTTGATTTAGACTTAAAAAACACATCTATCTCTATAGGAGGAAATAGAGTGAAACCTAAAAATTCAAACTGTTACTGGTAACGAACGCTTCATCCTAGAAGAGTGAATATTGGGCAGCTAAGTGGACTAAGTAAACTGATCATTACCACAGAGATCATCAAGGTCGGATGAAAAAAAATTTGCCGAGTATTCAGAAAACCAGTAGTATTTTGGAAGCTTGGAACACCTTTCAAATGAATGTGTTTTACGCAGTCTTTGCTTGTGGCTATTTCAAGAGGAAACAAACCACAAAGACAGAACTTAGAACTACTTTATTTTGTCAAGTTTCAAGGAGCTAGCACAAACCGTGTTTGATTTAGACTTAAAAAACACATCTATCTGTATAGGAGGAAATAGAGTGAAACGTAAAATTCAAACTATTACTGGTAACGAATGCTTCATCCTAGAAGAGGGAAAGTTGGGCAGCTAATTGGACTTAGTCAACTGATCATTACCACAGAGATCATCAAGGTCGGATGAAAAAAAATTTGCCGAGTATTCAGAAAACCAGTAGTATTTTGGAAGCTTGGAACACCTTTCCAATGAATGTGTTTTACGCAGTCTTTGCTTGTGGCTATTTCAAGAGGAAACAAACCACAAAGACAGAACTTAGAACTACTTTATTTTGTCAAGTTTCAAGGAGCAAGCACAAACCGTGTTTGATTTAGACTCAAAAAACACATCTATCTGTATAGGAGGAAATAGAGTGAAACCTAAAAATTCAAACTGTTACTGGTAACGAACGCTTCATCCTAGAAGAGTGAAAATTGGGCAGCTAAGTGGACTTAGTGAACTGATCATTACCACAGAGATCATCAAGTTCGGATGAAAAAAAATTTGCCGAGTATTCAGAAAACCAGTAGTATTTTGGAAGCTTGAAACACCTTTCCAATAAAGGTGTTTTACGCAGTGTTTGCTTGTGGCTATTTCAAGAGGAAACAAACCACAAAGACAGAACTTAGAACTACTTTATTTTGTCAAGTTTCAAGGAGCTAGCACAAACCGTGTTTGATTTTGACTTAAAAAACACATCTATCTGTATAGGAGGAAATAGAGTGAAACCTAAAAATTCAAACTGTTACTGGTAACGAACGCTTCATCCTAGAAGAGTGAAAGTTGGGCAGCTAAGTGGACTTAGTGAACTGATCATTACCACAGAGATCATCAAGGTCAGATGAAAAAAAATTTGCCGAGTATTCAGAAAACCAGAAGTATTTTGGAAGCTTGGAACACCTTTCCAATGAATGTGTTTTACGCAGTCTTTGCTTGTGGCTATTTCAAGAGGAAACAAACAACAAAGACAGAACTTAGAACAACTTTATTTTGTCAAGTTTCAAGGAGCTAGAACAAACCGTGATTGATTTAGACTTAAAAAACCCATCTATCTGTATAGGAGGAAATAGAGTGAAACCTAAAAATTCAAACTGTTACTGGTAACGAACGCTTCATCCTACAAGAGTGAATATTGGGCAGTTAAGTGGACTAAGTAAACTGATCATTACCACAGAGATCACCAAGGTCGGATGAAAAAAAATTTGACGAGTATTCAGAAAACCAGTAGTTTTTTGGAAGCTTGGCACACCTTTCCAATAAAGGTGTTTTACGCAGTCTTTGCTTGTGGCTATTTCAAGAGGAAACAAACCACAAAGACAGAACTTAGAACTACTTTATTTTGTCAAGTTTCAAGGAGCTAGCACAAACCGTGTTTGATTTAGACTTAAAAAACACATCTATCTGTATAGGAGGAAATAGAGTGAAACCTAAAAATTCAAACTGTTACTGGTAACGAACGCTTCGTCCTAGAAGAGTGAATATTGGGCAGCTAAGTGGACTAAGTAAACTGATCATTACCACAGAGATCATCAAGGTCGGATGAAAAAAAATTTGCCGAGTATTCAGAAAACCAGTAGTATTTTGGAAGCTTGGAACACCTTTCAAATGAATGTGTTTTACGCAGTCTTTGCTTGTGGCTATTTCAAGAGGAAACAAACCACAAAGACAGAACTTAGAACTACTTTATTTTGTCAAGTTTCAAGGAGCTAGCACAAACCGTGTTTGATTTAGACTTAAAAAACACATCTATCTGTATAGGAGAAAATAGAGTGAAACGTAAAATTCAAACTATTACTGGTAACGAACGCTTCATCCTAGAAGAGGGAAAGTTGGGCAGCTAATTGGACTTAGTCAACTGATCATTACCACAGAGATCATCAAGGTCGGATGAAAAAAAATTTGCCGAGTATTCAGAAAACCAGTAGTATTTTGGAAGCTTGGAACACCTTTCCAATGAATGTGTTTTACGCAGTCTTTGCTTGTGGCTATTTCAAGAGGAAACAAACCACAAAGACAGAACTTAGAACTACTTTATTTTGTCAAGTTTCAAGGAGCAAGCACAAACCGTGTTTGATTTAGACTCAAAAAACACATCTATCTGTATAGGAGGAAATAGAGTGAAACCTAAAAATTCAAACTGTTACTGGTAACGAACGCTTCATCCTAGAAGAGTGAAAATTGGGCAGCTAAGTGGACTTAGTGAACTGATCATTACCACAGAGATCATCAAGGTCGGATGAAAAAAAATTTGCCGAGTATTCAGAAAACCAGTAGTATTTTGGAAGCTTGAAACACCTTTCCAATAAAGGTGTTTTACGCAGTGTTTGCTTGTGGCTATTTCAAGAGGAAACAAACCACAAAGACAGAACTTAGAACTACTTTATTTTGTCAAGTTTCAAGGAGCTAGCACAAACCGTGTTTGATTTTGACTTAAAAAACACATCTATCTGTATAGGAGGAAATAGAGTGAAACCTAAAAATTCAAACTGTTACTGGTAACGAACGCTTCATCCTAGAAGAGTGAAAGTTGGGCAGCTAAGTGGACTTAGTGAACTGATCATTACCACAGAGATCATCAAGGTCAGATGAAAAAAAATTTGCCGAGTATTCAGAAAACCAGAAGTATTTTGGAAGCTTGGAACACCTTTCCAATGAATGTGTTTTACGCAGTCTTTGCTTGTGGCTATTTCAAGAGGAAACAAACAACAAAGACAGAACTTAGAACAACTTTATTTTGTCAAGTTTCAAGGAGCTAGAACAATCCGTGATTGATTTAGACTTAAAAAACCCATCTATCTGTATAGGAGGAAATAGAGTGAAACCTAAAAATTCAAACTGTTACTGGTAACGAACGCTTCATCCTACAAGAGTGAATATTGGGCAGTTAAGTGGACTAAGTAAACTGATCATTACCACAGAGATCACCAAGGTCGGATGAAAAAAAATTTGACGAGTATTCAGAAAACCAGTAGTTTTTTGGAAGCTTGGCACACCTTTCCAATAAAGGTGTTTTACGCAGTCTTTGCTTGTGGCTATTTCAAGAGGAAACAAACCACAAAGACAGAAGTTAGAACTACTTTATTTTGTCAAGTTTCAAGGAGCTAGCACAAACCGTGTTTGATTTAGACTTAAAAAACACATCTATCTGTATAGGAGGAAATAGAGTGAAACCTAAAAATTCAAACTGTTACTGGTAACGAACGCTTCATCCTAGAAGAGTTGAAGTTGGGCAGGTAAGTGGACTTAGTGAACTGATCATTACCACAGAGATCATCAAGGTGGGATGAAAAAAAATTTGCCGAGTATTCAGAAAACCAGTAGTATTTTGGAAGCTTGGCACACCTTTCCAATGAATGTGTTTTACGCAGTCTTTGCTTGTGGCTATTTCAAGAGGAAACAAACCACAAAGACAGAACTTAGAACTACTTTATTTTGTCAAGTTTCAAGGAGCTAGCACAAACCGTGTTTGATTTAGACTTAAAAAACACATCTATCTGTATAGGAGTAAATAGAGTGAAACGTAAAATTCAAACTATTACTGGTAACGAACGCTTCATCCTAGAAGAGTGAAAGTTGGGCAGCTAATTGGACTTAGTCAACTGATCATTACCACAGAGATCATCAAGGTCGGATGAAAAAAATTTGCCGAGTATTCAGAAAACCAGTAGTATTTTGGAAGCTTGGAACACCTTTCCAATGAATGTGTTTTACGCAGTCTTTGCTTGTGGCTATTTCAAGAGGAAACAAACCACAAAGACAGAACTTAGTACTACTTTATTTTGTCAAGTTTCAAGGAGCAAGCACAAACCGTGTTTGATTTAGACTCAAAAAACACATCTATCTGTATAGGAGGAAATAGAGTGAAACCTAAAAATTCAAACTGTTACTGGTAACGAACGCTTCATCCTAGAAGAGTGAAAATTGGGCAGCTAAGTGGACTTAGTGAACTGATCATTACCACAGAGATCATCAAGGTCGGATGAAAAAAAATTTGCCGAGTATTCAGAAAACCATTAGTATTTTGGAAGCTTGAAACACCTTTCCAATAAAGGTGTTTTACGCAGTGTTTGCTTGTGGCTATTTCAAGAGGAAACAAACCACAAAGACAGAACTTAGAACTACTTTATTTTGTCAAGTTTCAAGGAGCTAGCACAAACCGTGTTTGATTTTGACTTAAAAAACACATCTATCTGTATAGGAGGAAATAGAGTGAAACCTAAAAATTCAAACTGTTACTGGTAACGAACGCTTCATCCTAGAAGAGTGAAAGTTGGGCAGCTAAGTGGACTTAGTGAACTGATCATTACCACAGAGATCATCAAGGTCAGATGAAAAAAAATTTGCCGAGTATTCAGAAAACCAGAAGTATTTTGGAAGCTTGGAACACCTTTCCAATGAATGTGTTTTACGCAGTCTTTGCTTGTGGCTATTTCAAGAGGAAACAAACAACAAAGACAGAACTTAGAACAACTTTATTTTGTCAAGTTTCAAGGAGCTAGAACAAACCGTGATTGATTTAGACTTAAAAAACCCATCTATCTGTATAGGAGGAAATAGAGTGAAACCTAAAAATTCAAACTGTTACTGGTAACGAACGCTTCATCCTACAAGAGTGAATATTGGGCAGTTAAGTGGACTAAGTAAACTGATCATTACCACAGAGATCACCAAGGTCGGATGAAAAAAAATTTGCCGAGTATTCAGAAAACCAGTAGTTTTTTGGAAGCTTGGCACACCTTTCCAATAAAGGTGTTTTACGCAGTCTTTGCTTGTGGCTATTTCAAGAGGAAACAAACCACAAAGACAGAACTTAGAACTACTTTATTTTGTCAAGTTTCAAGGAGCTAGCACAAACCGTGTTTGATTTAGACTTAAAAAACACATCTATCTGTATAGGAGGAAATAGAGTGAAACCTAAAAATTCAAACTGTTACTGGTAACGAAGGCTTCATCCTAGAAGAGTTGAAGTTGGGCAGGTAAGTGGACTTAGTGAACTGATCATTACCACAGAGATCATCAAGGTGGGATGAAAAAAAATTTGCCGAGTATTCAGAAAACCAGTAGTATTTTGGAAGCTTGGCACACCTTTCCAATGAATGTGTTTTACGCAGTCTTTGCTTGTGGCTATTTCAAGAGGAAACAAACCACAAAGACAGAACTTAGAACTACTTTATTTTGTCAAGTTTCAAGGAGCTAGCACAAACCGTGTTTGATTTAGACTTAAAAAAACACATCTATCTGTATAGGAGTAAATAGAGTGAAACGTAAAATTCAAACTATTACTGGTAACGAACGCTTCATCTTAGAAGAGTGAAAGTTGGGCAGCTAATTGGACTTAGTCAACTGATCATTACCACAGAGATCATCAAGGTCGGATGAAAAAAATTTGCCGAGTATTCAGAAAACCAGTAGTATTTTGGAAGCTTGGAACACCTTTCCAATGAATGTGTTTTACGCAGTCTTTGCTTGTGGCTATTTCAAGAGGAAACAAACCACAAAGACAGAACTTAGTACTACTTTATTTTGTCAAGTTTCAAGGAGCTAGAACAAACCGTGATTGATTTAGACTTAAAAAACCCATCTATCTGTATAGGAGGAAATAGAGTGAAACCTAAAAATTCAAACTGTTACTGGTAACGAACGCTTCATCCTACAAGAGTGAATATTGGGCAGTTAAGTGGACTCAGTAAAACTGATCATTACCACAGAGATCACCAAGGTCGGATGAAAAAAAATTTGACGAGTATTCAGAAAACCAGAAGTTTTTTGGAAGCTTGGCACACCTTTCCAATAAAGGTGTTTTACGCAGTCTTTGCTTGTGGCTATTTCAAGAGGAAACAAACCACAAAGACAGAACTTAGAACTACTTTATTTTGTCAAGTTTCAAGGAGCTAGCACAAACCGTGTTTGATTTAGACTTAAAAAACACATCTATCTGTATAGGAGGAAATAGAGTGAAACCTAAAAATTCAAACTGTTACTGGTAACGAACGCTTCATCCTAGAAGAGTTGAAGTTGGGCAGGTAAGTGGACTTAGTGAACTGATCATTACCACAGAGATCATCAAGGTGGGATGAAAAAAAATTTGCCGAGTATTCAGAACACCAGTAGTATTTTGGAAGCTTGGCACACCTTTCCAATGAATGTGTTTTACGCAGTCTTTGCTTGTGGCTATTTCAAGAGGAAACAAACCACAAAGACAGAACTTAGAACTACTTTATTTTGTCAAGTTTCAAGGAGCTAGAACAAACCGTGATTGATTTAGACTTAAAAAACACATCTATCTGTATAGGAGGAAATAGAGTGAAACCTAAAAATTCAAACTGTTACTGGTAACGAACGCTTCATCCTAGAAGAGTGAAAACTGGGCAGCCAAGTGGACTTAGTGAACTGATCATTACCACAGAGATCATCAAGGTCGGATGATAAAAAATTTGCCGAGTATTCAGAAAACCAGTAGTATTTTGGAAGCTTGGAACACCTTTCCAATGAATGTGTTTTACGCAGTCTTTGCTTGTGGCTATTTCAAGAGGAAACAAACCACAAAGACAGAACTTAGAACAACTTTATTTTGTCAAGTTTCAAGGAGCTAGAACAAACCGTGATTGATTTAGACTTAAAAAACCCATCTATCTGTATAGGAGGAAATAGAGTGAAACCTAAAATTTCAAACTGTTACTGGTAACGAACGCTTCATCCTAGAAGAGTGAATATTGGGAAGCTAAGTGGACTATTTAAACTGATCATTACCACAGAGATCATCAAGGTAGGATGAAAAAAAATTTGCCGAGTATTCAGAAAACCAGTAGTTTTTCTGAAGCTTGGCCGACCTTTCCAATGAAGGTGTTTTACGCAGTCTTTGCTTGTGGCTATTTCAAGAGGAAACAAACCACAAAGACAGAACTTAGAACTACTTTATTTTGTCAAGTTTCAAGGAGCTAGCACAAACCGTGTTTGATTTAGACTTAATAAACACATCTATCTGTATAGGAGGAAATAGAGTGAAACCTAAAAATTCAAACTGTTACTGGTAACGAACGCTTCATCCTAGAAGAGTGAAAGTTGGGCAGCTAAGTGGACTTAGTGAACTGATCATTACCACAGAGATCATCAAGGTTGGATGAAAAAAAATTTGACGAGTATTCAGAAAACCAGTAGTATTTTGGAAGCTTGGCACACCTTCCAATGAATGTGTTTTACGCAGTCTTTGCTTGTTGCTATTTCAAGAGGAAACAAACCACAAAGACAGAACTTAGAACTACTTTATTTTGTCAAGTTTCAAGGAGCTAGCACAAACCGTGTTTGATTTAGACTTAAAAAACACATCTATCTGTATAGGAGTAAATAGAGTGAAACCTAAAAATTCAAACTGTTACTGGTAACGAACGCTTCATCCTAGAAGAGTGAAAGTTGGGCAGATAAGTGGACTTAGTGAACTGATCATTACCACAGAGATCATCAAGGTCGGATGAAAAAAAATTTGCCGAGTATTCAGAAAACCAGTAGTATTTTGGAAGCTTGGAACACCTTTCCAATGAATGTGTTTTACGCAGTCTTTGCTTGTGGCTATTTCAAGAGGAAACAAACCACAAAGACAGAACTTAGAACTACTTTATTTTGTCAAGTTTCAAGGAGCTAGCACAAACCGTGTTTGATTTAGACTCAAAAAACACATCTATATGTATAGGAGGAAATAGAGTGAAACCTAAAAATTCAAACTGTTACTGGTAACGAACGCTTCATCCTAGAAGAGTGAAAATTGGGCAGCTAAGTGGACTTAGTGAACTATCATTACCACAGAGATCAGCAAGGTCGGATGAAAAAAATTTGCCGAGTATTCAGAAAACCAGTAGTATTTTGGAAGCTTGGCACACCTTTCCAATGAATGTGTTTTACGCAGTCTTTGCTTGTGGCTATTTCAAGAGGAAACAAACCACAAAGACAGAACTTAGAACTACTTTATTTTGTCAAGTTTCAAGGAGCTAGCACAAACCGTGTTTGATTTAGACTTAAAAAACACATCTATCTGTATAGGAGGAAATAGAGTGAAACCTAAAAATTCAAACTGTTACTGGTAACGAACGCTTCATCCTAGAAGAGTGAATATTGGGCAGCTAAGTGGACTAAGTAAACTGATCATTACCACAGAGATCATCAAGGTCGGATGAAAAAAAATTTGCCGAGTATTCAGAAAACCAGTAGTATTTTGGAAGCTTGGAACACCTTTCCAATGAATGTGTTTTACGCAGCTCTTTGCTTGTGGCTATTTCAAGAGGAAACAAACCACAAAGAGAGAACTTAGAACTACTTTATTTTGTCAAGTTTCAAGGAGCTAGCACAAACCGTGTTTGATTTAGACTTAAAAAACACATCTATCTGTATAGGAAGAAATAGAGTGAAACCTAAAAATTCAAACTGTTACTGGTAACGAACGCTTCATCCTAGAAGAGTGAAAGTTGGGCAGCTACGTGGACTTAGTGAACTGATCATTACCACAGAGATCATCAAGGTCGGATGAAAAAAAATTTGCCGAGTATTCAGAAAACCAGTAGTATTTTGGAAGCTTGGAACACCTTTCCAATGAATGTGTTTTACGCAGTCTTTGCTTGTGGCTATTTCAAGAGGAAACAAACCACAAAGACAGAACTTAGAACTACTTTATTTTGTCAAGTTTCATGGAGCTAGCAGAAACCATGTTTGATTTAGACTTAAAAAACACATCTATCTGTATAGGAGGAAATAGAGTGAAACCTAAAAATTCAAACTGTTACTGGTAACGAACGCTTCATCCTAGAATAGTGAAAGTTGGGCAGATAAGTGGACTTAGTGAACTGATCATTACCACAGAGATCGTCAAGGTCGGATGAAAAAAAATTTGCCGAGTATTCAGAAAACCAGTAGTATTTTGGAAGCTTGGCACACCTTTCCAATGAATGTGTTTTACGCAGTCTTTGCTTGTGGCTATTTCAAGAGGAAACAAACCACAAAGACAGAACTTAGAACTACTTTATTTTGTCAAGTTTCAAGGAGCTAGCACAAACCGTGTTTGATTTAGACTTAAAAAACACATCTATCTGTATAGGAGGAAATAGAGTGAAACCTAAAAATTCAAACTGTTACTGGTAACGAACGCTTCATCCTAGAAGAGTTGAAGTTGGGCAGGTAAGTGGACTTAGTGAACTGATCATTACCACAGAGATCATCAAGGTGGGATGAAAAAAAATTTGCCGAGTATTCAGAAAACCAGTAGTATTTTGGAAGCTTGGCACACCTTTCCAATGAATGTGTTTTACGCAGTCTTTGCTTGTGGCTATTTCAAGAGGAAACAAACCACAAAGACAGAACTTAGAACTACTTTATTTTGTCAAGTTTCAAGGAGCTAGCACAAACCGTGTTTGATTTAGACTTAAAAAACACATCTATCTGTATAGGAGTAAATAGAGTGAAACGTAAATTCAAACT
>NW_027510630.1:0-32117 GCF_048772815.1 Callospermophilus lateralis
TAGGTTGTAGCATTCGTTTGCAGGAACAGTTAGAAATTATAGGTTTCACTCTGTTTTCTCCTATATTGACAGATGCAGTTAGAACTCCTAAATCAAACATGGTTTGTGCTAGCTTCTTGAAACTTGACACTATAAAGTAGTTCTACGTTCTATCTCTAAGGTTTGTTTCCTCTTCATGTAGCCTTAAGCAGAGGACCGGCGAATAACACTTTCAATGAAAAGCGTTGTTAAGCTTCCAAGAAACTACCGTCACCTGTAATCTCAACATATATTTTTTCATCCAATCTTCATGATTCTTTCAAGTATTGATCAGTACACCAATTAAACGTGGAAGCCCAAGTTTTGTTCTTCTAGGTTGTAGCATTCGTTTGCAGGAACAGTTAGAAATTATAGGTTTCACTCTGTTTTCTCCTATATTGACAGATGCAGTTAGAACTCTAAATCAAACACGGTTTGTGCTAGCTTCTTGAAACTTGACACAGTAAAGTAGTCTACGTTCTATCTCTAAGGTTTTTTTCCTCTTGTATCCTAATGCTGGCACTGGCGAATAACACTTATACTGAAAGGGGTTGCCAAACTTCCAACACACTAGAGTCTCCTGAAAACTCAACATATATTTTTTCATCCAATCTTCATGATACTTTCAAGTAATGATCAGTACACCAATCCCACTTGGATGCCAAAGATTAGTTCTCCTAGATTGAAGCATTCTTTTGGAGTAACAGTTTGAATTTTTAGGTTTCACTCTGTTTTCTCCTATATTGACAAATGTAGTTCGAACTCTAAATCAAACACGGTTTGTGCTAGCTTCTTGAAACTTGAAACAGTAAAGTAGTTCTACATTCTATTTTTATTTTTTGTTTCCTCTGGATGTAGACCTAAGCAGAGACTGACGAAAGACACATTCAATGAAAGGCGTTGTTAGGCTGCCAAAACACTACAGGCTCCGGAAATCTCAACATATTTTTTTTTTCCGACCTTCATGATAATTTCAAGTAATGAGCAGTACACCAATAAAACGTGGATGTTCATGTTTCGTTCTCCTAGGTTGAAGCATTCGTTTGCAGTAACAGTTTGAATTTTTAGTTTTCACTCTGTTTTCTCCTATATTGACAGATGCAGTTCGAACTCTAAATCAAACATGGTTTGTGCTAGCTTCTTGAAACTTGACACAATAAAGTAGTTCTACGTTCTATCTCTAAGGTTTGTTTCCTCTTGATGTAGCCTTAAGCAGAGACCGGCGAATAACACTTTCAATGAAAGGCGTTGTTAAGCTTCCAAAAAACTACCGTCTCCTGAAATCTCAACATATATTTTTTCATCCAATCTTCATGATTCTTTCAAGTATTGTTCAGTACACCAATCAAACGTAGATGCCCAAGTTTTGTTCTTCTAGGTTGTAGCATTCGTTTGCAGGAACAGTTAGAAATTATAGGTTTCACTCTGTTTTCTCCTATATTGACAGATGCAGTTAGAACTCTAAATCAAACACGGTTTGTGCTAGCTTCTTGAAACTTGAGACAGTAAAGTAATTCTACGTTCTATCTCTAAGGTTTGTTTCCTCTTGTATCCTAAAGCTGGGACTGGCGAATGACACTTATACTGAAAGGGGTTGCCAAACTTCCAACACACTAGAGTCTCCTGAAATCTCAACATATGTTTTTTCATCCAATCTTCATGATACTTTCAAGTAGTGATCAGTACACCAATCCCACTTGGATGCCAAAGTTTAGTTCTCCTAGATTGAAGCATTCTTTTGGAGTAACAGTTTGAATTTTAGGTTTCACTCTGTTTTCTCCTATATTGACAAATGTAGTTCGAACTCTAAATCAAACACGGTTTGTGCTAGCTTCTTGAAACTTGAAACAGTAAAGTAGTTCTACATTTTATTTTTATTTTTGTTTCTCTGGATGTAGACCTAAGCAGAGACTGACGAAAGACACATTCAATGAAAGGCGTTGTTAGGCTGCCAAAATACTACAGTCTCCTGAAATCTCAACATATTTTTTTTCCGACCTTCATGATAATTTCAAGTAATGAGCAGTACACCAATAAAACGTGGATGTTCAAGTTTCGTTCTCCTAGGTTGAAGCATTCGTTTGCAGTAACAGTTTGAATTTTTAGTTTTCACTCTGTTTTCTCCTATATTGACAGATGCAGTTAGAACTCTAAATCAAACATGGATTGTGCTAGCTTCTTGAAACTTGCCACAATAAAGTAGTTCTACGTTCTATCTCTAAGGTTTGTTTCCTCTTGATGTAGCCTTAAGCAGAGACCGGCGAATAACACTTTCAATGAAAGGCGTTGTTAAGCTTCCAAGAAACTACCGTCTCCTGTAATCTCACATATATTTTTTCATCCAATCTTCATGATTCTTTCAAGTATTGATCGGTACACCAATCAAACGTGGATGCCCAAGTTTTGTTCTTCTAGGTTGTAGCATTCGTTTGCAGGAACAGTTAGAAATTACAGGTTTCACTCTGTTTTCTCCTATATTGACAGATGCAGTTAGAACTCTAAATCAAACACGGTTTGTGCTAGCTTCTTGAAACTTGACACAGTAAAGTAGTTCTACGTTCTATCTCTAAGGTTTGTTTCCTCTTGTATCCTAAAGCTGGGACTGGCGAATAACACTTATACTGAAAGGGTTGCCAAACTTCCAACACACTAGAGTCTCGTGAAATCTCAACATATATTATTTCATCCAATCTTCATGATACTTTCAAGTAATGATCAGTACACCAATCCCACTTGGATGCCAAAGTTTAGTTCTCCTAGATTGAAGCATTGTTTTGGAGTAACAGTTTGAATTTTTAGGTTTCACTCTGTTTTCTCCTATATTGACAAATGTAGTTCGAACTCTAAATCAAACACGGTTTGTGCTAGCTTCTTGAAACTTGAAACAGTAAAGTAGTTCTACATTCTATTTTTATTTTTGTTTCCTCTGGATGTAGACCTAAGCAGAGACTGACGAAAGACACATTCAATGAAAGGCGTTGTTAGGCTGCCAAAATACTACAGTCTCCTGAAATCTCAACATATTTTTTTTTCCGACCTTCATGATAATTTCAAGTAATGAGCAGTACACCAATAAAACGTTAATGTTCAAGTTTCGTTCTCCTAGGTTGAAGCATTCGTTTGCAGTAACAGTTTGAATTTTTAGTTTTCACTCTGTTTTCTCCTATATTGACAGATGCAGTTCGAACTCTAAATCAAACATGGTTTGTGCTAGCTTCTTGAAACTGACACAATAAAGTAGTTCTACGTTCTATCTCTAAGGTTTGTTTCCTCTTGATGTAGCCTTAAGCAGAGACCGGCGAATAACACTTTCAATGAAAGGCGTTGTTAAGCTTCCAAGAAACTACAGTCTCCTGGAATCTCCACATATATTTTTTCATCCAATCTTCATGATTCTTTCAAGTATTGATCAGCACACCAATCAAACGTGGATGCCCAAGTTTTGTTCTTCTAGTTTGTAGCATTCGTTTGCAGGAACAGTTAGAAATTATAGGTTTCACTCTGTTTTCTCCTATATTGACAGATGCAGTTAGAACTCTAAATCAAACACGGTTTGTGCTAGCTTCTTGAAACTTGACACAGTAAAGTAGTTCTACGTTCTATCTCTAAGGTTTGTTTCCTCTTGTATCCTAAAGCTGGGACTGGCGAATAACACTTATACTGAAAGGGGTTGCCAAACTTCCAACACACTAGAGTCTCCTGAAATCTCAACATATATTTTTTCATCCAATCTTCATGATACTATCAAGTAATGATCAGTACACCAATCCCACTTGGATGCCAAAGTTTAGTTCTCCTAGATTGAAGCATTCTTTTGGAGTAACAGTTTGAATTTTTAGGTTTCACTCTGTTTTCTCCTATATTGACAAATGTAGTTCGAACTCTAAATCAAACACGGTTTGTGCTAGCTTCTTGAAACTTGAAACAGTAAAGTAGTTCTACATTCTATTTTTATTTTTTGTTTCCTCTGGATGTAGACCTAAGCAGAGACTGACGAAAGACACATTCAATGAAAGGCGTTGTTAGGCTTAAAAAATACTACAGTCTCCTGAAATCTCAACATATTTTTTTTTCCGACCTTCATGATAATTTCAAGTAATGAGCAGTACACCAATAAAACGTGGATGTTCAAGTTTCGTTCTCCTAGGTTGAAGCATTCGTTTGCAGTAACAGTTTGAATTTTTAGTTTTCACTCTGTTTTCTCCTATATTGACAGATGCAGTTCGAACTCTAAATCAAACATGGTTTGTGCTAGCTTCTTGAAACTGACACAATAAAGTAGTTCTACGTTCTATCTCTAAGGTTTGTTTCCTCTTGATGTAGCCTTAAGCAGAGACCGGCGAATAACACTTTCAATGAAAGGCGTTGTTAAGCTTCCAAGTAACTACCGTCCCCTTTATCTCAACATATATTTTTTCATCCAATCTTCATGATTCTTTCAAGTATTGATCAGTACACCAATCAAACGTGGATGCCCAAGTTTTGTTCTTCTAGGTTGTAGCATTCGTTTGCAGGAACATTTAGAAATTATAGGTTTCACTCTGTTTTCTCCTATATTGACAGATGCAGTTAGAACTCTAAATCAAACACGGTTTGTGCTAGCTTCTTGAAACTTGACACAGTAAAGTAGTTCTACGTTCTATCTCTAAGGTTTGTTTCCTCTTGTATCCTAAAGCTGGGACTGGCGAATAACACTTATACTGAAAGGGGTTGCCAAACTTCCAACACACTAGAGTCTCGTGAAATCTCAACATATATTATTTCATCCAATCTTCATGATACTTTCAAGTAATGATCAGTACACCAATCCCACTAGGATGCCAAAGTTTAGTTCTCCTAGATTGAAGCATTCTTTTGGAGTAACAGTTTGAATTTTTAGGTTTCACTCTGTTTTCTCCTATATTGACAAATGTAGTTCGAACTCTAAATCAAACACGGTTTGTGCTAGCTTCTTGAAACTTGAAACAGTAAAGTAGTTCTACATTCTATTTTTATTTTTTGTTTCCTCTGGATGTAGACCTAAGCAGAGACTGACGAAAGACACATTCAATGAAAGGCGTTGTTAGGCTGCCAAAATACTACAGTCTCCTGAAATCTCAACATATTTTTTTTTCCGACCTTCATGATAATTTCAAGTAATGAGCAGTACACCAATAAAACGTGGATGTTCATGTTTCGTTCTCCTAGGTTGAAGCATTCGTTTGCAGTAACAGTTTGAATTTTTAGTTTTCACTCTGTTTTCTCCTATATTGACAGATGCAGTTCGAACTCTAAATCAAACATGGTTTGTGCTAGCTTCTTGAAACTTGACACAATAAAGTAGTTCTACGTTCTATCTCTAAGGTTTGTTTCCTCTTGATGTAGCCTTAAGCAGAGACCGGCGAATAACACTTTCAATGAAAGGCGTTGTTAAGCTTCCAAGAAACTACAGTCTCCTGGAATCTCCACATATATTTTTTCATCCAATCTTCATGATTCTTTCAAGTATTGATCAGTACACCAATCAAACGTGGATGCCCAAGTTTTGTTCTTCTAGGTTGTAGCATTCGTTTGCAGGAACAGTTAGAAATTATAGGTTTCACTCTGTTTTCTCCTATATTGACAGATGCAGTTAGAACTCTAAATCAAACACGGTTTGTGCTAGCTTCTTGAAACTTGACACAGTAAAGTAGTTCTACGTTCTATCTCTAAGGTTTGTTTCCTCTTGTATCCTAAAGCTGGGACTGGCGAATAACACTTATACTGAAAGGGGTTGCCAAACTTCCAACACACTAGAGTCTCCTGAAATCTCAACATATATTATTTCATCCAATCTTCATGATACTTTCAAGTAATGATCAGTACACCAATCCCACTTGGATGCCAAAGTTTAGTTCTCCTAGATTGAAGCATTCTTTTGGAGTAACAGTTTGAATTTTTAGGTTTCACTCTGTTTTCTCCTATATTGACAAATGTAGTTCGAACTCTAAATCAAACACGGTTTGTGCTAGCTTCTTGAAACTTGAAACAGTAAAGTAGTTCTACATTCTATTTTTATTTTTTGTTTCCTCTGGATGTAGACCTAAGCAGAGACTGACGAAAGACACATTCAATGAAAGGCGTTGTTAGGCTGCCAAAATACTACAGTCTCCTGAAATCTCAACATATTTTTTTTTCCGACCTTCATGATAATTTCAAGTAATGAGCAGTACACCAATAAAACGTGGATGTTCAAGTTTCGTTCTCCTAGATTGAAGCATTCTTTTGGAGTAACAGTTTGAATTTTTAGGTTTCACTCTGTTTTCTCCTATATTGACAGATGCAGTTCGAACTCTAAATCAAACATGGTTTGTGCTAGCTTCTTGAAACTTGACACAATAAAGTAGTTCTACGTTCTATCTCTAAGGTTTGTTTCCTCTTGATGTAGCCTTAAGCAGAGACCGGCGAATAACACTTTCAATGAAAGGCGTTGTTAAGCTTCCAAGAAACTACAGTCTCCTGGAATCTCCACATATATTTTTTCATCCAATCTTCATGATTCTTTCAAGTATTGATCAGTACACCAATCAAACGTGGATGCCCAAGTTTTGTTCTTCTAGGTTGTAGCATTCGTTTGCAGGAACAGTTAGAAATTATAGGTTTCACTCTGTTTTCTCCTATATTGACAGATGCAGTTAGAACTCTAAATCAAACAAGGTTTGTGCTAGCTTCTTGAAACTTGACAAAGTAAAGTAGTTCTACGTTCTATCTCTAAGGTTTGTTTCCTCTTGTATCCTAAAGCTGGGACTGGCGAATAACACTTATACTGAAAGGGGTTGCCAAACTTCCAACACACTAGAGTCTCCTGAAATCTCAACATATATTTTTTCATCCAAGCTTCATGATACTTTCAAGTAATGATCAGTACACCAATCCCACTTGGATGCCAAAGTTTAGTTCTCCTAGATTGAAGCATTCTTTTGGAGTAACAGTTTGAATTTTTAGGTTTTACTCTGTTTTCTCCTATATTGACAAATGTAGTTCGAACTCTAAATCAAACACGGTTTGTGCTAGCTTCTTGAAACTTGAAACAGTAAAGTAGTTCTACATTCTATTTTTATTTTTTGTTTCCTCTGGATGTAGACCTAAGCAGAGACTGACGAAAGACACATTCAATGAAAGGCGTTGTTAGGCTGCCAAAATACTACACTCTCCTGAAATCTCAACATATTTTTTTTCCGACCTTCATGATAATTTGAAGTAATGAGCAGTACACCAATAAAACGTGGATGTTCAAGTTTCGTTCTCCTAGCTTGAAGCATTCTTTTGCAGTAACAGTTTGAATTTTTAGTTTTCACTCTGTTTTCTCCTATATTGACAGATGCAGTTTGAACTCTAAATCAAACACGGTTTGTGCTAGCTTCTTGAAACTTGAAACAGTAAAGTAGTTCTACATTCTATTTTTATTTTTTGTTTCCTCTGGATGTAGACCTAAGCAGAGACTGACGAAAGACACATTCAATGAAAGGCGTTGTTAGGCTGCCAAAATACTACAGTCTCCTGAAATCTCAACATATTTTTTTTCCGACCTTCACGATAATTTCATGTAATCAGCAGTACACCAATAAAACGTGGATGTTCAAGTTTCGTTCTCCTAGCTTGAAGCATTCGTTTGCAGTAACAGTTTGAATTTTTAGTTTTCACTCTGTTTTCTCCTATATTGACAGATGCAGTTCGAACTCTAAATCAAACATGGTTTGTGCTAGCTTCTTGAAACTTGACACAGTAAAGTAGTTCTATGTTCTATCTCGAAGGTTTGTTTCCTCTTGATGTAGCCTTAAGCAGAGACTGGCGAATAACACTTTCAATGAAAGGCGTTGTTAAGCTTCCAAAAAACTACCGTCTCCTGAAATCTCAACATATATTTTTTCATCCAATCTTCATGATTCTTTCAAGTATTGATCAGTACACCAATCAAACGTGGATGCCCAAGTTTTGTTCTTTTAGGTTGTAGCATTCGTTTGCAGGAACAGTTAGAAATTATAGGTTTCACTCTGTTTTCTCCTATATTGACAGATGCAGTTAGAACTCTAAATCAAACATGGTTTGTGCTAGCTTCTTGAAACTTGACACTATAAAGTAGTTCTACGTTCTATCTCTAAGGTTTGTTTCCTCTTCATGTAGCCTTAAGCAGAGACCGGCGAATAACACTTTCAATGAAAAGCGTTGTTAAGCTTCCAAGAAACTACCGTCACCTGTAATCTCAACATATATTTTTTCATCCAATCTTCATGATTCTTTCAAGTATTGATCAGTACACCAATTAAACGTGGAAGCCCAAGTTTTGTTCTTCTAGGTTGTAGCATTCGTTTGCAGGAACAGTTAGAAATTATAGGTTTCACTCTGTTTTCTCCTATATTGACAGATGCAGTTAGAACTCTAAATCAAACACGGTTTGTGCTAGCTTCTTGAAACTTGACACAGTAAAGTAGTTCTACGTTCTATCTCTAAGGTTTTTTTCCTCTTGTATCCTAATGCTGGCACTGGCGAATAACACTTATACTGAAAGGGGTTGCCAAACTTCCAACACACTAGAGTCTCCTGAAATCTCAACATATATTTTTTCATCCAATCTTCATGATACTTTCAAGTAATGATCAGTACACCAATCCCACTTGGATGCCAAAGATTAGTTCTCCTAGATTGAAGCATTCTTTTGGAGTAACAGTTTGAATTTTCAGGTTTCACTCTGTTTTCTCCTATATTGACAAATGTAGTTCGAACTCTAAATCAAACACGGTTTGTGCTAGCTTCTTGAAACTTGAAACAGTAAAGTAGTTCTACATTCTATTTTTATTTTTTGTTTCCTCTGGATGTAGACCTACGCAGAGACTGACGAAAGACACATTCAATGAAAGGCGTTGTTAGGCTGCCAAAACACTACAGGCTCCGGAAATCTCAACATATTTTTTTTTTTCCGACCTTCATGATAATTTCAAGTAATGAGCAGTACACCAATAAAACGTGGATGTTCATGTTTCGTTCTCCTAGGTTGAAGCATTCGTTTGCAGTAACAGTTTGAATTTTTAGTTTTCACTCTGTTTTCTCCTATATTGACAGATGCAGTTCGAACTCTAAATCAAACATGGTTTGTGCTAGCTTCTTGAAACTTGACACAATAAAGTAGTTCTACGTTCTATCTCTAAGGTTTGTTTCCTCTTGATGTAGCCTTAAGCAGAGACCGGCGAATAACACTTTCAATGAAAGGCGTTGTTAAGCTTCCAAAAAACTACCGTCTCCTGAAATCTCAACATATATTTTTTCATCCAATCTTCATGATTCTTTCAAGTATTGTTCAGTACACCAATCAAACGTAGATGCCCAAGTTTTGTTCTTCTAGGTTGTAGCATTCGTTTGCAGGAACAGTTAGAAATTATAGGTTTCACTCTGTTTTCTCCTATATTGACAGATGCAGTTAGAACTCTAAATCAAACACGGTTTGTGCTAGCTTCTTGAAACTTGAGACAGTAAAGTAATTCTACGTTCTATCTCTAAGGTGTGTTTCCTCTTGTATCCTAAAGCTGGGACTGGCGAATGACACTTATACTGAAAGGGGTTGCCAAACTTCCAACACACTAGAGTCTCCTGAAATCTCAACATATGTTTTTTCATCCAATCTTCATGATACTTTCAAGTAGTGATCAGTACACCAATCCCACTTGGATGCCAAAGTTTAATTCTCCTAGATTGAAGCATTCTTTTGGAGTAACAGTTTGAATTTTTAGGTTTCACTCTGTTTTCTCCTATATTGACAAATGTAGTTCGAACTCTAAATCAAACACGGTTTGTGCTAGCTTCTTGAAACTTGAAACAGTAAAGTAGTTCTACATTTTATTTTTATTTTTTGTTTCCTCTGGATGTAGACCTAAGCAGAGACTGACGAAAGACACATTCAATGAAAGGCGTTGTTAGGCTGCCAAAATACTACAGTCTCCTGAAATCTCAACATATTTTTTTTTCCGACCTTCATGATAATTTCAAGTAATGAGCAGTACACCAATAAAACGTGGATGTTCAAGTTTCGTTCTCCTAGGTTGAAGCATTCGTTTGCAGTAACAGTTTGAATTTTTAGTTTTCACTCTGTTTTCTCCTATATTGACAGATGCAGTTAGAACTCTAAATCAAACATGGATTGTGCTAGCTTCTTGAAACCTGCCACAATAAAGTAGTTCTACGTTCTATCTCTAAGGTTTGTTTCCTCTTGATGTAGCCTTAAGCAGAGACCGGCGAATAACACTTTCAATGAAAGGCGTTGTTAAGCTTCCAAGAAACTACCGTCTCCTGTAATCTCAACATATATTTTTTCATCCAATCTTCATGATTCTTTCAAGTATTGATCGGTACACCAATCAAACGTGGATGCCCAAGTTTTGTTCTTCTAGGTTGTAGCATTCGTTTGCAGGAACAGTTAGAAATTACAGGTTTCACTCTGTTTTCTCCTATATTGACAGATGCAGTTAGAACTCTAAATCAAACACGGTTTGTGCTAGCTTCTTGAAACTTGACACAGTAAAGTAGTTCTACGTTCTATCTCTAAGGTTTGTTTCCTCTTGTATCCTAAAGCTGGGACTGGCGAATAACACTTATACTGAAAGGGGTTGCCAAACTTCCAACACACTAGAGTCTCCTGAAATCTCAACATATATTATTTCATCCAATCTTCATGATACTTTCAAGTAATGATCAGTACACCAATCCCACTTGGATGCCAAAGTTTAGTTCTCCTAGATTGAAGCATTGTTTTGGAGTAACAGTTTGAATTTTTAGGTTTCACTCTGTTTTCTCCTATATTGACAAATGTAGTTCGAACTCTAAATCAAACACGGTTTGTGCTAGCTTCTTGAAACTTGAAACAGTAAAGTAGTTCTACATTCTATTTTTATTTTTTGTTTCCTCTGGATGTAGACCTAAGCAGAGACTGACGAAAGACACATTCAATGAAAGGCGTTGTTAGGCTGCCAAAATACTACAGTCTCCTGAAATCTCAACATATTTTTTTTTCCGACCTTCATGATAATTTCAAGTAATGAGCAGTACACCAATAAAACGTTAATGTTCAAGTTTCGTTCTCCTAGGTTGAAGCATTCGTTTGCAGTAACAGTTTGAATTTTTAGTTTTCACTCTGTTTTCTTTTATATTGACAGATGCAGTTCGAACTCTAAATCAAACATGGTTTGTGCTAGCTTCTTGAAACTTGACACAATAAAGTAGTTCTACGTTCTATCTCTAAGGTTTGTTTCCTCTTGATGTAGCCTTAAGCAGAGACCGGCGAATAACACTTTCAATGAAAGGCGTTGTTAAGCTTCCAAGAAACTACAGTCTCCTGGAATCTCCACATATATTTTTTCATCCAATCTTCATGATTCTTTCAAGTATTGATCAGTACACCAATCAAACGTGGATGCCCAAGTTTTGTTCTTCTAGGTTGTAGCATTCGTTAGCAGGAACAGTTAGAAATTATAGGTTTCACTCTGTTTTCTCCTATATTGACAGATGCAGTTAGAACTCTAAATCAAACACGGTTTGTGCTAGCTTCTTGAAACTTGACACAGTAAAGTAGTTCTACGTTCTATCTCTAAGGTTTGTTTCCTCTTGTATCCTAAAGCTGGGACTGGCGAATAACACTTATACTGAAAGTGGTTGCCAAACTTCCAACACACTAGAGTCTCCTGAAATCTCAACATATATTATTTCATCCAATCTTCATGATACTTTCAAGTAATGATCAGTACACCAATCCCACTTGGATGCCAAAGTTTAGTTCTCCTAGATTGAAGCATTCTTTTGGAGTAACAGTTTGAATTTTTAGGTTTCACTCTGTTTTCTCCTATATTGACAAATGTAGTTCGAACTCTAAATCAAACACGGTTTGTGCTAGCTTCTTGAAACTTGAAACAGTAAAGTAGTTCTACATTCTATTTTTATTTTTGTTTCCTCTGGATGTAGACCTAAGCAGAGACTGACGAAAGACACATTCAATGAAAGGCGTTGTTAGGCTGCCAAAATACTACAGTCTCCTGAAATCTCAACATATTTTTTTTCCGACCTTCATGATAATTTCAAGTAATGAGCAGTACACCAATAAAACGTGGATGTTCAAGTTTCGTTCTCCTAGATTGAAGCATTCTTTTGGAGTAACAGTTTGAATTTTTAGGTTTCACTCTGTTTTCTCCTATATTGACAGATGCAGTTCGAACTCTAAATCAAACATGGTTTGTGCTAGCTTCTTGAAACTTGACACAATAAAGTAGTTCTACGTTCTATCTCTAAGGTTTGTTTCCTCTTGATGTAGCCTTAAGCAGAGACCGGCGAATAACACTTTCAATGAAAGGCGTTGTTAAGCTTCCAAGAAACTACAGTCTCCTGGAATCTCCACATATATTTTTTCATCCAATCTTCATGATTCTTTCAAGTATTGATCAGTACACCAATCAAACGTGGATGCCCAAGTTTTGTTCTTCTAGGTTGTAGCATTCGTTTGCAGGAACAGTTAGAAATTATAGGTTTCACTCTGTTTTCTCCTATATTGACAGATGCAGTTAGAACTCTAAATCAAACACGGTTTGTGCTAGCTTCTTGAAACTTGACAAAGTAAAGTAGTTCTACGTTCTATCTCTAAGGTTTGTTTCCTCTTGTATCCTAAAGCTGGGACTGGCGAATAACACTTATACTGAAAGGGGTTGCCAAACTTCCAACACACTAGAGTCTCCTGAAATCTCAACATATATTTTTTCATCCAAGCTTCATGATACTTTCAAGTAATGATCAGTACACCAATCCCACTTGGATGCCAAAGTTTAGTTCTCCTAGATTGAAGCATTCTTTTGGAGTAACAGTTTGAATTTTTAGGTTTTACTCTGTTTTCTCCTATATTGACAAATGTAGTTCGAACTCTAAATCAAACACGGTTTGTGCTAGCTTCTTGAAACTTGAAACAGTAAAGTAGTTCTACATTCTATTTTTATTTTTTGTTTCCTCTGGATGTAGACCTAAGCAGAGACTGACGAAAGACACATTCAATGAAAGGCGTTGTTAGGCTGCCAAAATACTACACTCTCCTGAAATCTCAACATATTTTTTTTTCCGACCTTCATGATAATTTGAAGTAATGAGCAGTACACCAATAAAACGTGGATGTTCAAGTTTCGTTCTCCTAGCTTGAAGCATTCTTTTGCAGTAACAGTTTGAATTTTTAGTTTTCACTCTGTTTTCTCCTATATTGACAGATGCAGTTTGAACTCTAAATCAAACACGGTTTGTGCTAGCTTCTTGAAACTTGAAACAGTAAAGTAGTTCTACATTCTATTTTTATTTTTTGTTTCCTCTGGATGTAGACCTAAGCAGAGACTGACGAAAGACACATTCAATGAAAGGCGTTGTTAGGCTGCCAAAATACTACAGTCTCCTGAAATCTCAACATATTTTTTTTCCGACCTTCACGATAATTTCATGTAATCAGCAGTACACCAATAAAACGTGGATGTTCAAGTTTCGTTCTCCTAGCTTGAAGCATTCGTTTGCAGTAACAGTTTGAATTTTTAGTTTTCACTCTGTTTTCTCCTATATTGACAGATGCAGTTCGAACTCTAAATCAAACATGGTTTGTGCTAGCTTCTTGAAACTTGACACAGTAAAGTAGTTCTATGTTCTATCTCGAAGGTTTGTTTCCTCTTGATGTAGCCTTAAGCAGAGACTGGCGAATAACACTTTCAATGAAAGGCGTTGTTAAGCTTCCAAAAAACTACCGTCTCCTGAAATCTCAACATATATTTTTTCATCCAATCTTCATGATTCTTTCAAGTATTGATCAGTACACCAATCAAACGTGGATGCCCAAGTTTTGTTCTTTTAGGTTGTAGCATTCGTTTGCAGGAACAGTTAGAAATTATAGGTTTCACTCTGTTTTCTCCTATATTGACAGATGCAGTTAGAACTCTAAATCAAACATGGTTTGTGCTAGCTTCTTGAAACTTGACACTATAAAGTAGTTCTACGTTCTATCTCTAAGGTTTGTTTCCTCTTCATGTAGCCTTAAGCAGAGACCGGCGAATAACACTTTCAATGAAAAGCGTTGTTAAGCTTCCAAGAAACTACCGTCACCTGTAATCTCAACATATATTTTTTCATCCAATCTTCATGATTCTTTCAAGTATTGATCAGTACACCAATTAAACGTGGAAGCCCAAGTTTTGTTCTTCTAGGTTGTAGCATTCGTTTGCAGGAACAGTTAGAAATTATAGGTTTCACTCTGTTTTCTCCTATATTGACAGATGCAGTTAGAACTCTAAATCAAACACGGTTTGTGCTAGCTTCTTGAAACTTGACACAGTAAAGTAGTTCTACGTTCTATCTCTAAGGTTTTTTTCCTCTTGTATCCTAATGCTGGCACTGGCGAATAACACTTATACTGAAAGGGGTTGCCAAACTTCCAACACACTAGAGTCTCCTGAAATCTCAACATATATTTTTTCATCCAATCTTCATGATACTTTCAAGTAATGATCAGTACACCAATCCCACTTGGATGCCAAAGATTAGTTCTCCTAGATTGAAGCATTCTTTTGGAGTAACAGTTTGAATTTTTAGGTTTCACTCTGTTTTCTCCTATATTGACAAATGTAGTTCGAACTCTAAATCAAACACGGTTTGTGCTAGCTTCTTGAAACTTGAAACAGTAAAGTAGTTCTACATTCTATTTTTATTTTTTGTTTCCTCTGGATGTAGACCTACGCAGAGACTGACGAAAGACACATTCAATGAAAGGCGTTGTTAGGCTGCCAAAACACTACAGGCTCCGGAAATCTCAACATATTTTTTTTTTTCCGACCTTCATGATAATTTCAAGTAATGAGCAGTACACCAATAAAACGTGGATGTTCATGTTTCGTTCTCCTAGGTTGAAGCATTCGTTTGCAGTAACAGTTTGAATTTTTAGTTTTCACTCTGTTTTCTCCTATATTGACAGATGCAGTTCGAACTCTAAATCAAACATGGTTTGTGCTAGCTTCTTGAAACTTGACACAATAAAGTAGTTCTACGTTCTATCTCTAAGGTTTGTTTCCTCTTGATGTAGCCTTAAGCAGAGACCGGCGAATAACACTTTCAATGAAAGGCGTTGTTAAGCTTCCAAAAAACTACCGTCTCCTGAAATCTCAACATATATTTTTTCATCCAATCTTCATGATTCTTTCAAGTATTGTTCAGTACACCAATCAAACGTAGATGCCCAAGTTTTGTTCTTCTAGGTTGTAGCATTCGTTTGCAGGAACAGTTAGAAATTATAGGTTTCACTCTGTTTTCTCCTATATTGACAGATGCAGTTAGAACTCTAAATCAAACACGGTTTGTGCTAGCTTCTTGAAACTTGAGACAGTAAAGTAATTCTACGTTCTATCTCTAAGGTTTGTTTCCTCTTGTATCCTAAAGCTGGGACTGGCGAATGACACTTATACTGAAAGGGGTTGCCAAACTTCCAACACACTAGAGTCTCCTGAAATCTCAACATATGTTTTTTCATCCAATCTTCATGATACTTTCAAGTAGTGATCAGTACACCAATCCCACTTGGATGCCAAAGTTTAGTTCTCCTAGATTGAAGCATTCTTTTGGAGTAACAGTTTGAATTTTTAGGTTTCACTCTGTTTTCTCCTATATTGACAAATGTAGTTCGAACTCTAAATCAAACACGGTTTGTGCTAGCTTCTTGAAACTTGAAACAGTAAAGTAGTTCTACATTTTATTTTTATTTTTTGTTTCCTCTGGATGTAGACCTAAGCAGAGACTGACGAAAGACACATTCAATGAAAGGCGTTGTTAGGCTGCCAAAATACTACAGTCTCCTGAAATCTCAACATATTTTTTTTTCCGACCTTCATGATAAATTCAAGTAATGAGCAGTACACCAATAAAACGTGGATGTTCAAGTTTCGTTCTCCTAGGTTGAAGCATTCGTTTGCAGTAACAGTTTGAATTTTTAGTTTTCACTCTGTTTTCTCCTATATTGACAGATGCAGTTAGAACTCTAAATCAAACATGGATTGTGCTAGCTTCTTGAAACTTGCCACAATAAAGTAGTTCTACGTTCTATCTCTAAGGTTTGTTTCCTCTTGATGTAGCCTTAAGCAGAGACCGGCGAATAACACTTTCAATGAAAGGCGTTGTTAAGCTTCCAAGAAACTACCGTCTCCTGTAATCTCAACATATATTTTTTCATCCAATCTTCATGATTCTTTCAAGTATTGATCGGTACACCAATCAAACGTGGATGCCCAAGTTTTGTTCTTCTAGGTTGTAGCATTCGTTTGCAGGAACAGTTAGAAATTACAGGTTTCACTCTGTTTTCTCCTATATTGACAGATGCAGTTAGAACTCTAAATCAAACACGGTTTGTGCTAGCTTCTTGAAACTTGACACAGTAAAGTAGTTCTACGTTCTATCTCTAAGGTTTTTTTCCTCTTGTATCCTAATGCTGGCACTGGCGAATAACACTTATACTGAAAGGGGTTGCCAAACTTCCAACACACTAGAGTCTCCTGAAATCTCAACATATATTTTTTCATCCAATCTTCATGATACTTTCAAGTAATGATCAGTACACCAATCCCACTTGGATGCCAAAGATTAGTTCTCCTAGATTGAAGCATTCTTTTGGAGTAACAGTTTGAATTTTTAGGTTTCACTCTGTTTTCTCCTATATTGACAAATGTAGTTCGAACTCTAAATCAAACACGGTTTGTGCTAGCTTCTTGAAACTTGAAACAGTAAAGTAGTTCTACATTCTATTTTTATTTTTTGTTTCCTCTGGATGTAGACCTAAGCAGAGACTGACGAAAGACACATTCAATGAAAGGCGTTGTTAGGCTGCCAAAACACTACAGGCTCCGGAAATCTCAACATATTTTTTTTTTTCCGACCTTCATGATAATTTCAAGTAATGAGCAGTACACCAATAAAACGTGGATGTTCATGTTTCGTTCTCCTAGGTTGAAGCATTCGTTTGCAGTAACAGTTTGAATTTTTAGTTTTCACTCTGTTTTCTCCTATATTGACAGATGCAGTTCGAACTCTAAATCAAACATGGTTTGTGCTAGCTTCTTGAAACTTGACACAATAAAGTAGTTCTACGTTCTATCTCTAAGGTTTGTTTCCTCTTGATGTAGCCTTAAGCAGAGACCGGCGAATAACACTTTCAATGAAAGGCGTTGTTAAGCTTCCAAAAAACTACCGTCTCCTGAAATCTCAACATATATTTTTTCATCCAATCTTCATGATTCTTTCAAGTATTGTTCAGTACACCAATCAAACGTAGATGCCCAAGTTTTGTTCTTCTAGGTTGTAGCATTCGTTTGCAGGAACAGTTAGAAATTATAGGTTTCACTCTGTTTTCTCCTATATTGACAGATGCAGTTAGAACTCTAAATCAAACACGGTTTGTGCTAGCTTCTTGAAACTTGAGACAGTAAAGTAATTCTACGTTCTATCTCTAAGGTTTGTTTCCTCTTGTATCCTAAAGCTGGGACTGGCGAATGACACTTATACTGAAAGGGGTTGCCAAACTTCCAACACACTAGAGTCTCCTGAAATCTCAACATATGTTTTTTCATCCAATCTTCATGATACTTTCAAGTAGTGATCAGTACACCAATCCCACTTGGATGCCAAAGTTTAATTCTCCTAGATTGAAGCATTCTTTTGGAGTAACAGTTTGAATTTTTAGGTTTCACTCTGTTTTCTCCTATATTGACAAATGTAGTTCGAACTCTAAATCAAACACGGTTTGTGCTAGCTTCTTGAAACTTGAAACAGTAAAGTAGTTCTACATTCTATTTTTGTTTTTTGTTTCCTCTGTATGTAGACCTAAGCAGAGACTGACGAAAGACACATTCAATGAAAGGCGTTGTTAGGCTGCCAAAATACTACAGTCTCCTGAAATCTCAACATATTTTTTTTTCCGACCTTCATGATAATTTCAAGTAATGAGCAGTACACCATTAAAACGTGGATGTTCAATTTCGTTCTCCTAGGTTGAAGCATTCGTTTGCAGTAACAGTTTGAATTTTTAGTTTTCACTCTGTTTTCTCCTATATTGACAGATGCAGTTCGAACTCTAAATCAAACATGGTTTTTGCTAGCTTCTTGAAACTTGACACAATAAAGTAGTTCTACGTTCTATCTCTAAGGTTTGTTTCCTCTTGATGTAGCCTTAAGCAGAGACCGGCGAATAACACTTTCAATGAAAGGCGTTGTTAAGCTTCCAAAAAACTACCGTCTCCTGAAATCTCAACATATATTCTTTCATCCAATCTTCATGATTCTTTCAAGTATTGATCAGTACACCTATCAAACGTGGATGCCCAAGTTTTGTTCTTCTAGGTTGTAGCATTCGTTTGCAGGAACAGTTAGAAATTATAGGTTTCACTCTGTTTTCTCCTATATTGACAGATGCAGTTAGAACTCTAAATCAAACACGGTTTGTGCTAGCTTCTTGAAACTTGACACAGTAAAGTAGTTCTACGTTCTATCTCTAAGGTTTGTTTCCTCTTGTATCCTAAAGCTGGGACTGGCGAATAACACTTATACTGAAAGGGGTTGCCAAACTTCCAACACACTAGAGTCTCGTGAAATCTCAACATATATTATTTCATCCAATCTTCATGATACTTTCAAGTAATGATCAGTACACCAATCCCACTTGGATGCCAAAGTTTAGTTCTCCTAGATTGAAGCATTGTTTTGGAGTAACAGTTTGAATTTTTAGGTTTCACTCTGTTTTCTCCTATATTGACAAATGTAGTTCGAACTCTAAATCAAACACGGTTTGTGCTAGCTTCTTGAAACTTGAAACAGTAAAGTAGTTCTACATTCTATTTTTATTTTTTGTTTCCTCTGGATGTAGACCTAAGCAGAGACTGACGAAAGACACATTCAATGAAAGGCGTTGTTAGGCTGCCAAAATACTACAGTCTCCTGAAATCTCAACATATTTTTTTTTCCGACCTTCATGATAATTTCAAGTAATGAGCAGTACACCAATAAAACGTGGATGTTCAAGTTTCGTTCTCCTAGGTTGAAGCATTCGTTTGCAGTAACAGTTTGAATTTTTAGTTTTCACTCTGTTTTCTCCTATATTGACAGATGCAGTTCGAACTCTAAATCAAACATGGTTTGTGCTAGCTTCTTGAAACTGACACAATAAAGTAGTTCTACGTTCTATCTCTAAGGTTTGTTTCCTCTTGATGTAGCCTTAAGCAGAGACCAGCGAATAACACTTTCAATGAAAGGCGTTGTTAAGCTTCCAAGAAACTACAGTCTCCTGGAATCTCCACATATATTTTTTCATCCAATCTTCATGATTCTTTCAAGTATTGATCAGTACACCAATCAAACGTGGATGCCCAAGTTTTGTTCTTCTAGTTTGTAGCATTCGTTTGCAGGAACAGTTAGAAATTATAGGTTTCACTCTGTTTTCTCCTATATTGACAGATGCAGTTAGAACTCTAAATCAAACACGGTTTGTGCTAGCTTCTTGAAACTTGACACAGTAAAGTAGTTCTACGTTCTATCTCTAAGGTTTGTTTCCTCTTGTATCCTAAAGCTGGGACTGGCGAATGACACTTATACTGAAAGGGGTTGCCAAACTTCCAACACACTAGAGTCTCCTGAAATCTCAACATATGTTTTTTCATCCAATCTTCATGATACTTTCAAGTAGTGATCAGTACACCAATCCCACTTGGATGCCAAAGTTTAGTTCTCCTAGATTGAAGCATTCTTTTGGAGTAACAGTTTGAATTTTTAGGTTTCACTCTGTTTTCTCCTATATTGACAAATGTAGTTCGAACTCTAAATCAAACACGGTTTGTGCTAGCTTCTTGAAACTTGAAACAGTAAAGTAGTTCTACATTTTATTTTTATTTTTTGTTTCCTCTGGATGTAGACCTAAGCAGAGACTGACGAAAGACACATTCAATGAAAGGCGTTGTTAGGCTGCCAAAATACTACAGTCTCCTGAAATCTCAACATATTTTTTTTTCCGACCTTCATGATAATTTCAAGTAATGAGCAGTACACCAATAAAACGTGGATGTTCAAGTTTCGTTCTCCTAGATTGAAGCATTCGTTTGCAGTAACAGTTTGAATTTTTAGTTTTCACTTTGTTTTCTCCTTTATTGACAGATGCAGTTCGAACTCCAAATCAAACATGGATTGTGCTAGCTTCTTGAAACTTGCCACAATAAAGTAGTTCTACGTTCTATCTCTAAGGTTTGTTTCCTCTTGATGTAGCCTTAAGCAGAGACCGGCGAATAACACTTTCAATGAAAGGCGTTGTTAAGCTTCCAAGAAACTACCGTCTCCTGTAATCTCAACATATATTTTTTCATCCAATCTTCATGATTCTTTCAAGTATTGATCGGTACACCAATCAAACGTGGATGCCCAAGTTTTGTTCTTCTAGGTTGTAGCATTCGTTTGCAGGAACAGTTAGAAATTACAGGTTTCACTCTGTTTTCTCCTATATTGACAGATGCAGTTAGAACTCTAAATCAAACACGGTTTGTGCTAGCTTCTTGAAACTTGACACAGTAAAGTAGTTCTACGTTCTATCTCTAAGGTTTGTTTCCTCTTGTATCCTAAAGCTGGGACTGGCGAATAACACTTATACTGAAAGGGGTTGCCAAACTTCCAACACACTAGAGTCTCCTGAAATCTCAACATATATTATTTCATCCAATCTTCATGATACTTTCAAGTAATGATCAGTACACCAATCCCACTTGGATGCCAAAGTTTAGTTCTCCTAGATTGAAGCATTGTTTTGGAGTAACAGTTTGAATTTTTAGGTTTCACTCTGTTTTCTCCTATATTGACAAATGTAGTTCGAACTCTAAATCAAACACGGTTTGTGCTAGCTTCTTGAAACTTGAAACAGTAAAGTAGTTCTACATTCTATTTTTATTTTTTGTTTCCTCTGGATGTAGACCTAAGCAGAGACTGACGAAAGACACATTCAATGAAAGGCGTTGTTAGGCTGCCAAAATACTACAGTCTCCTGAAATCTCAACATATTTTTTTTTCCGACCTTCATGATAATTTCAAGTAATGAGCAGTACACCAATAAAACGTGGATGTTCAAGTTTCGTTCTCCTAGGTTGAAGCATTCGTTTGCAGTAACAGTTTGAATTTTTAGTTTTCACTCTGTTTTCTCCTATATTGACAGATGCAGTTCGAACTCTAAATCAAACATGGTTTGTGCTAGCTTCTTGAAACTGACACAATAAAGTAGTTCTACGTTCTATCTCTAAGGTTTGTTTCCTCTTGATGTAGCCTTAAGCAGAGACCGGCGAATAACACTTTCAATGAAAGGCGTTGTTAAGCTTCCAAGAAACTACCGTCCCCTTTATCTCAACATATATTTTTTCATCCAATCTTCATGATTCTTTCAAGTATTGATCAGTACACCAATCAAACGTGGATACCCAAGTTTTGTTCTTCTAGGTTGTAGCATTCGTTTGCAGGAGCAGTTAGAAATTATAGGTTTCACTCTGTTTTCTCCTATATTGACAGATGCAGTTAGAACTCTAAATCAAACACGGTTTGTGCTAGCTTCTTGAAACTTGACACAGTAAAGTAGTTCTACGTTCTATCTCTAAGGTTTGTTTCCTCTTGTATCCTAAAGCTGGGACTGGCGAATAACACTTATACTGAAAGGGGTTGCCAAACTTCCAACACACTAGAGTCTCGTGAAATCTCAACATATATTATTTCATCCAAACTTCATGATACTTTCAAGTAATGATCAGTACACCAATCCCACTTGGATGCCAAAGTTTAGTTCTCCTAGATTGAAGCATTCTTTTGGAGTAACAGTTTGAATTTTTAGGTTTCACTCTGTTTTCTCCTATATTGACAAATGTAGTTCGAACTCTAAATCAAACACGGTTTGTGCTAGCTTCTTGAAACTTGAAACAGTAAAGTAGTTCTACATTCTATTTTTATTTTTTGTTTCCTCTGGATGTAGACCTAAGCAGAGACTGACGAAAGACACATTCAATGAAAGGCGTTGTTAGGCTGCCAAAATAATACAGTCTCCTGAAATCTCAACATATTTTTTTTTCCGACCTTCATGATAATTTCAAGTAATGAGCAGTACACCAATAAAACGTGGATGTTCAAGTTTCGTTCTCCTAGGTTGAAGCATTCGTTTGCAGTAACAGTTTGAATTTTTAGTTTTCACTCTGTTTTCTCCTATATTGACAGATGCAGTTCGAACTCTAAATCAAACATGGTTTGTGCTAGCTTCTTGAAACTTGACACAATAAAGTAGTTCTACGTTCTATCTCTAAGGTTTGTTTCCTCTTGATGTAGCCTTAAGCAGAGACCGGCGAATAACACTTTCAATGAAAGGCGTTGTTAAGCTTCCAAGAAACTACAGTCTCCTGGAATCTCCATATATATTTTTTCATCCAATCTTCATTATTCTTTCAAGTATTGATCAGTACACCAATCAAACGTGGATGCCCAAGTTTTGTTCTTCTAGGTTGTAGCATTCGTTTGCAGGAACAGTTAGAAATTATAGGTTTCACTCTGTTTTCTCCTATATTGACAGATGCAGTTAGAACTCTAAATCAAACACGGTTTGTGCTAGCTTCTTGAAACTTGACACAGTAAACTAGTTCTACGTTCTATCTCTAAGGTTTGTTTCCTCTTGTATCCTAAAGCTGGGACTGGCGAATAACACTTATACTGAAAGGGGTTGCCAAACTTCCAACACACTAGAGTCTCGTGAAATCTCAACATATATTATTTCATCCAATCTTCATGATACTTTCAAGTAATGATCAGTACACCAATCCCACTTGGATGCCAAAGTTTAGTTCTCCTAGATTGAAGCATTCTTTTGGAGTAACAGTTTGAATTTTTAGGTTTCACTCTGTTTTCTCCTATATTGACAAATGTAGTTCGAACTCTAAATCAAACACGGTTTGTGCTAGCTTCTTGAAACTTGAAACAGTAAAGTAGTTCTACATTCTATTTTTATTTTTTGTTTCCTCTGGATGTAGACCTAAGCAGAGACTGACGAAAGACACATTCAATGAAAGGCGTTGTTAGGCTGCCAAAATACTACAGTCTCCTGAAATCTCAACATATTTTTTTTCCCGACCTTCATGATAATTTCAAGTAATGAGCAGTACACCAATAAAACGTGGATGTTCAAGTTTCGTTCTCCTAGGTTGAAGCATTCGTTTGCAGTAACAGTTTGAATTTTTAGTTTTCACTCTGTTTTCTCCTATATTGACAGATGCAGTTCGAACTCTAAATCAAACATGGTTTGTGCTAGCTTCTTGAAACTGACACAATAAAGTAGTTCTACGTTCTATCTCTAAGGTTTGTTTCCTCTTGATGTAGCCTTAAGCAGAGACCGGCGAATAACACTTTCAATGAAAGGCGTTGTTAAGCTTCCAAGAAACTACCGTCCCCTTTATCTCAACATATATTTTTTCATCCAATCTTCATGATTCTTTCAAGTATTGATCAGTACACCAATCAAACGTGGATACCCAAGTTTTGTTCTTCTAGGTTGTAGCATTCGTTTGCAGGAACAGTTAGAAATTATAGGTTTCACTCTGTTTTCTCCTATATTGACAGATGCAGTTAGAACTCTAAATCAAACACGGTTTGTGCTAGCTTCTTGAAACTTGACACAGTAAAGTAGTTCTACGTTCTATCTCTAAGGTTTGTTTCCTCTTGTATCCTAAAGCTGGGACTGGCGAATGACACTTATACTGAAAGGGGTTGCCAAACTTCCAACACACTAGAGTCTCCTGAAATCTCAACATATGTTTTTTCATCCAATCTTCATGATACTTTCAAGTAGTGATCAGTACACCAATCCCACTTGGATGCCAAAGTTTAGTTCTCCTAGATTGAAGCATTCTTTTGGAGTAACAGTTTGAATTTTTAGGTTTCACTCTGTTTTCTCCTATATTGACAAATGTAGTTCGAACTCTAAATCAAACACGGTTTGTGCTAGCTTCTTGAAACTTGAAACAGTAAAGTAGTTCTACATTTTATTTTCATTTTTTGTTTCCTCTGGATGTAGACCTAAGCAGAGACTGACGAAAGACACATTCAATGAAAGGCGTTGTTAGGCTGCCAAAATACTACAGTCTCCTGAAATCTCAACATATTTTTTTTTCCGACCTTCATGATAATTTCAAGTAATGAGCAGTACACCAATAAAACGTGGATGTTCAAGTTTCGTTCTCCTAGATTGAAGCATTCGTTTGCAGTAACAGTTTGAAATTTTAGTTTTCACTTTGTTTTCTCCTATATTGACAGATGCATTTCGAACTCTAAATCAAACATGGATTGTGCTAGCTTCTTGAAACTTGCCACAATAAAGTAGTTCTACGTTCTATCTCTAAGGTTTGTTTCCTCTGGATGTAGCCTTAAGCAGAGACCGGCGAATAACACTTTCAATGAAAGGCGTTGTTAAGCTTCCAAGAAACTACCGTCTCCTGTAATCTCAACATATATTTTTTCATCCAATCTTCATGATTCTTTCAAGTATTGATCAGTACACCAATCAAACGTGGATGCCCAAGTTTTGTTCTTCTAGGTTGTAGCATTCGTTTGCAGGAACAGTTAGAAATTATAGGTTTCACTCTGTTTTCTCCTATATTGACAGATGCAGTTAGAACTCTAAATCAAACACGGTTTGTGCTAGCTTCTTGAAACTTGACACAGTAAAGTAGTTCTACGTTCTATCTCTAAGGTTTGTTTCCTCTTGTATCCTAAAGCTGGGACTGGCGAATAACACTTATACTGAAAGGGGTTGCCAAACTTCCAACACACTAGAGTCTCGTGAAATCTCAACATATATTTTTTCTTCCAATCTTCATGATACATTCAAGTAATGATCAGTACACCAATCCCACTTGGATGCCAAAGTTTAGTTCTCCTAGATTGAAGCATTTTTTTGGAGTAACAGTTTGAATTTTTAGGTTTCACTCTGTTTTCTCCTATATTGACAAATGTAGTTCGAACTCTAAATCAAACACGGTTTGTGCTAGCTTCTTGAAACTTGAAACAGTAAAGTAGTTCTACATTCTATTTTTGTTTTTTGTTTCCTCTGTATGTAGACCTAAGCAGAGACTGACGAAAGACACATTCAATGAAAGGCGTTGTTAGGCTGCCAAAATACTACAGTCTCCTGAAATCTCAACATATTTTTTTTCCGACCTTCATGATAATTTCAAGTAATGAGCAGTACACCATTAAAACGTGGATGTTCAATTTCGTTCTCCTAGGTTGAAGCATTCGTTTGCAGTAACAGTTTGAATTTTTAGTTTTCACTCTGTTTTCTCCTATATTGACAGATGCAGTTCGAACTCTAAATCAAACATGGTTTTTGCTAGCTTCTTGAAACTTGACACAATAAAGTAGTTCTACGTTCTATCTCTAAGGTTTGTTTCCTCTTGATGTAGCCTTAAGCAGAGACCGGCGAATAACACTTTCAATGAAAGGCGTTGTTAAGCTTCCAAAAAACTACCGTCTCCTGAAATCTCAACATATATTCTTTCATCCAATCTTCATGATTCTTTCAAGTATTGATCAGTACACCAATCAAACGTGGATGCCCAAGTTTTGTTCTTCTAGGTTGTAGCATTCGTTTGCAGGAACAGTTAGAAATTATAGGTTTCACTCTGTTTTCTCCTATATTGACAGATGCAGTTAGAACTCTAAATCAAACACGGTTTGTGCTAGCTTCTTGAAACTTGACACAGTAAAGTAGTTCTACGTTCTATCTCTAAGGTTTGTTTCCTCTTGTATCCTAAAGCTGGGACTGGCGAATAACACTTATACTGAAAGGGGTTGCCAAACTTCCAACACACTAGAGTCTCGTGAAATCTCAACATATATTATTTCATCCAATCTTCATGATACTTTCAAGTAATGATCAGTACACCAATCCCACTTGGATGCCAAAGTTTAGTTCTCCTAGATTGAAGCATTGTTTTGGAGTAACAGTTTGAATTTTTAGGTTTCACTCTGTTTTCTCCTATATTGACAAATGTAGTTCGAACTCTAAATCAAACACGGTTTGTGCTAGCTTCTTGAAACTTGAAACAGTAAAGTAGTTCTACATTCTATTTTTATTTTTTGTTTCCTCTGGATGTAGACCTAAGCAGAGACTGACGAAAGACACATTCAATGAAAGGCGTTGTTAGGCTGCCAAAATACTACAGTCTCCTGAAATCTCAACATATTTTTTTTTCCGACCTTCATGATAATTTCAAGTAATGAGCAGTACACCAATAAAACGTGGATGTTCAAGTTTCGTTCTCCTAGGTTGAAGCATTCGTTTGCAGTAACAGTTTGAATTTTTAGTTTTCACTCTGTTTTCTCCTATATTGACAGATGCAGTTCGAACTCTAAATCAAACATGGTTTGTGCTAGCTTCTTGACACTGACACAATAAAGTAGTTCTACGTTCTATCTCTAAGGTTTGTTTCCTCTTGATGTAGCCTTAAGCAGAGACCGGCGAATAACACTTTCAATGAAAGGCGTTGTTAAGCTTCCAAGAAACTACAGTCTCCTGGAATCTCCACATATATTTTTTCATCCAATCTTCATGATTCTTTCAAGTATTGATCAGTACACCAATCAAACGTGGATGCCCAAGTTTTGTTCTTCTAGTTTGTAGCATTCGTTTGCAGGAACAGTTAGAAATTATAGGTTTCACTCTGTTTTCTCCTATATTGACAGATGCAGTTAGAACTCTAAATCAAACACGGTTTGTGCTAGCTTCTTGAAACTTGACACAGTAAAGTAGTTCTACGTTCTATCTCTAAGGTTTGTTTCCTCTTGTATCCTAAAGCTGGGACTGGCGAATGACACTTATACTGAAAGGGGTTGCCAAACTTCCAACACACTAGAGTCTCCTGAAATCTCAACATATGTTTTTTCATCCAATCTTCATGATACTTTCAAGTAGTGATCAGTACACCAATCCCACTTGGATGCCAAAGTTTAGTTCTCCTAGATTGAAGCATTCTTTTGGAGTAACAGTTTGAATTTTTAGGTTTCACTCTGTTTTCTCCTATATTGACAAATGTAGTTCGAACTCTAAATCAAACACGGTTTGTGCTAGCTTCTTGAAACTTGAAACAGTAAAGTAGTTCTACATTTTATTTTTATTTTTTGTTTCCTCTGGATGTAGACCTAAGCAGAAACTGACGAAAGACACATTCAATGAAAGGCGTTGTTAGGCTGCCAAAATACTACAGTCTCCTGAAATCTCAACATATTTTTTTTTCCGACCTTCATGATAATTTCAAGTAATGAGCAGTACACCAATAAAACGTGGATGTTCAAGTTTCGTTCTCCTAGATTGAAGCATTCGTTTGCAGTAACAGTTTGAATTTTTAGTTTTCACTTTGTTTTCTCCTTTATTGACAGATGCAGTTCGAACTCTAAATCAAACATGGATTGTGCTAGCTTCTTGAAACTTGCCACAATAAAGTAGTTCTACGTTCTATCTCTAAGGTTTGTTTCCTCTTGATGTAGCCTTAAGCAGAGACCGGCGAATAACACTTTCAATGAAAGGCGTTGTTAAGCTTCCAAGAAACTACCGTCTCCTGTAATCTCAACATATATTTTTTCATCCAATCTTCATGATTCTTTCAAGTATTGATCAGTACACCAATCAAACGTGGATGCCCAAGTTTTGTTCTTCTAGGTTGTAGCATTCGTTTGCAGGAACAGTTAGAAATTATAGGTTTCACTCTGTTTTCTCCTATATTGACAGATGCAGTTAGAACTCTAAATCAAACATGGTTTGTGCTAGCTTCTTGAAACTTGATACAGTAAAGTAGTTCTACGTTCTATCTCTAAGGTTTGTTTCCTCTTGTATCCTAAAGCTGGGACTGGCGAATAACACTTATACTGAAAGGGGTTGCCAAACTTCCAACACACTAGAGTCTCGTGAAATCTCAACATATATTTTTTCTTCCAATCTTCATGATACATTCAAGTAATGATCAGTACACCAATCCCACTTGGATGCCAAAGTTTAGTTCTCCTAGATTGAAGCATTTTTTTGGAGTAACAGTTTGAATTTTTAGGTTTCACTCTGTTTTCTCCTATATTGACAAATGTAGTTCGAACTCTAAATCAAACACGGTTTGTGCTAGCTTCTTGAAACTTGAAACAGTAAAGTAGTTCTACATTCTATTTTTGTTTTTTGTTTCCTCTGTATGTAGACCTAAGCAGAGACTGACGAAAGACACATTCAATGAAAGGCGTTGTTAGGCTGCCAAAATACTACAGTCTCCTGAAATCTCAACATATTTTTTTTCCGACCTTCATGATAATTTCAAGTAATGAGCAGTACACCATTAAAACGTGGATGTTCAATTTCGTTCTCCTAGGTTGAAGCATTCGTTTGCAGTAACAGTTTGAATTTTTAGTTTTCACTCTGTTTTCTCCTATATTGACAGATGCAGTTCGAACTCTAAATCAAACATGGTTTTTGCTAGCTTCTTGAAACTTGACACAATAAAGTAGTTCTACGTTCTATCTCTAAGGTTTGTTTCCTCTTGATGTAGCCTTAAGCAGAGACCGGCGAATAACACTTTCAATGAAAGGCGTTGTTAAGCTTCCAAGAAACTACAGTCTCCTGGAATCTCCACATATATTTTTTCATCCAATCTTCATGATTCTTTCAAGTATTGATCAGTACACCAATCAAACGTGGATGCCCAAGTTTTGTTCTTCTAGTTTGTAGCATTCGTTTGCAGGAACAGTTAGAAATTATAGGTTTCACTCTGTTTTCTCCTATATTGACAGATGCAGTTAGAACTCTAAATCAAACACGGTTTGTGCTAGCTTCTTGAAACTTGACACAGTAAAGTAGTTCTACGTTCTATCTCTAAGGTTTGTTTCCTCTTGTATCCTAAAGCTGGGACTGGCGAATAACACTTATACTGAAAGGGGTTGCCAAACTTCCAACACACTAGAGTCTCGTGAAATCTCAACATATATTATTTCATCCAATCTTCATGATACTTTCAAGTAATGATCAGTACACCAATCCCACTTGGATGCCAAAGTTTAGTTCTCCTAGATTGAAGCATTCTTTTGGAGTAACAGTTTGAATTTTTAGGTTTCACTCTGTTTTCTCCTATATTGACAAATGTAGTTCGAACTCTAAATCAAACACGGTTTGTGCTAGCTTCTTGAAACTTGAAACAGTAAAGTAGTTCTACATTCTATTTTTATTTTTTGTTTCCTCTGGATGTAGACCTAAGCAGAGACTGACGAAAGACACATTCAATGAAAGGCGTTGTTAGGCTGCCAAAATACTACAGTCTCCTGAAATCTCAACATATTTTTTTTCCCGACCTTCATGATAATTTCAAGTAATGAGCAGTACACCAATAAAACGTGGATGTTCAAGTTTCGTTCTCCTAGGTTGAAGCATTCGTTTGCAGTAACAGTTTGAATTTTTAGTTTTCACTCTGTTTTCTCCTATATTGACAGATGCAGTTCGAACTCTAAATCAAACATGGTTTGTGCTAGCTTCTTGAAACTGACACAATAAAGTAGTTCTACGTTCTATCTCTAAGGTTTGTTTCCTCTTGATGTAGCCTTAAGCAGAGACCGGCGAATAACACTTTCAATGAAAGGCGTTGTTAAGCTTCCAAGAAACTACCGTCCCCTTTATCTCAACATATATTTTTTCATCCAATCTTCATGATTCTTTCAAGTATTGATCAGTACACCAATCAAACGTGGATACCCAAGTTTTGTTCTTCTAGGTTGTAGCATTCGTTTGCAGGAACAGTTAGAAATTATAGGTTTCACTCTGTTTTCTCCTATATTGACAGATGCAGTTAGAACTCTAAATCAAACACGGTTTGTGCTAGCTTCTTGAAACTTGACACAGTAAAGTAGTTCTACGTTCTATCTCTAAGGTTTGTTTCCTCTTGTATCCTAAAGCTGGGACTGGCGAATGACACTTATACTGAAAGGGGTTGCCAAACTTCCAACACACTAGAGTCTCCTGAAATCTCAACATATGTTTTTTCATCCAATCTTCATGATACTTTCAAGTAGTGATCAGTACACCAATCCCACTTGGATGCCAAAGTTTAGTTCTCCTAGATTGAAGCATTCTTTTGGAGTAACAGTTTGAATTTTTAGGTTTCACTCTGTTTTCTCCTATATTGACAAATGTAGTTCGAACTCTAAATCAAACACGGTTTGTGCTAGCTTCTTGAAACTTGAAACAGTAAAGTAGTTCTACATTTTATTTTTATTTTTTGTTTCCTCTGGATGTAGACCTAAGCAGAGACTGACGAAAGACACATTCAATGAAAGGCGTTGTTAGGCTGCCAAAATACTACAGTCTCCTGAAATCTCAACATATTTTTTTTTCCGACCTTCATGATAATTTCAAGTAATGAGCAGTACACCAATAAAACGTGGATGTTCAAGTTTCGTTCTCCTAGATTGAAGCATTCGTTTGCAGTAACAGTTTGAAATTTTAGTTTTCACTTTGTTTTCTCCTATATTGACAGATGCATTTCGAACTCTAAATCAAACATGGATTGTGCTAGCTTCTTGAAACTTGCCACAATAAAGTAGTTCTACGTTCTATCTCTAAGGTTTGTTTCCTCTTGATGTAGCCTTAAGCAGAGACCGGCGAATAACACTTTCAATGAAAGGCGTTGTTAAGCTTCCAAGAAACTACCGTCTCCTGTAATCTCAACATATATTTTTTCATCCAATCTTCATGATTCTTTCAAGTATTGATCAGTACACCAATCAAACGTGGATGCCCAAGTTTTGTTCTTCTAGGTTGTAGCATTCGTTTGCAGGAACAGTTAGAAATTATAGGTTTCACTCTGTTTTCTCCTATATTGACAGATGCAGTTAGAACTCTAAATCAAACACGGTTTGTGCTAGCTTCTTGAAACTTGACACAGTAAAGTAGTTCTACGTTCTATCTCTAAGGTTTGTTTCCTCTTGTATCCTAAAGCTGGGACTGGCGAATAACACTTATACTGAAAGGGGTTTCCAAACTTCCAACACACTAGAGTCTCGTGAAATCTCAACATATATTTTTTCTTCCAATCTTCATGATACATTCAAGTAATGATCAGTACACCAATCCCACTTGGATGCCAAAGTTTAGTTCTCCTAGATTGAAGCATTTTTTTGGAGTAACAGTTTGAATTTTTAGGTTTCACTCTGTTTTCTCCTATATTGACAAATGTAGTTCGAACTCTAAATCAAACACGGTTTGTGCTAGCTTCTTGAAACTTGAAACAGTAAAGTAGTTCTACATTCTATTTTTGTTTTTTGTTTCCTCTGTATGTAGACCTAAGCAGAGACTGACGAAAGACACATTCAATGAAAGGCGTTGTTAGGCTGCCAAAATACTACAGTCTCCTGAAATCTCAACATATTTTTTTTTCCGACCTTCATGATAATTTCAAGTAATGAGCAGTACACCATTAAAACGTGGATGTTCAATTTCGTTCTCCTAGGTTGAAGCATTCGTTTGCAGTAACAGTTTGAATTTTTAGTTTTCACTCTGTTTTCTCCTATATTGACAGATGCAGTTCGAACTCTAAATCAAACATGGTTTTTGCTAGCTTCTTGAAACTTGACACAATAAAGTAGTTCTACGTTCTATCTCTAAGGTTTGTTTCCTCTTGATGTAGCCTTAAGCAGAGACCGGCGAATAACACTTTCAATGAAAGGCGTTGTTAAGCTTCCAAAAAACTACCGTCTCCTGAAATCTCAACATATATTCTTTCATCCAATCTTCATGATTCTTTCAAGTATTGATCAGTACACCAATCAAACGTGGATGCCCAAGTTTTGTTCTTCTAGGTTGTAGCATTCGTTTGCAGGAACAGTTAGAAATTATAGGTTTCACTCTGTTTTCTCCTATATTGACAGATGCAGTTAGAACTCTAAATCAAACACGGTTTGTGCTAGCTTCTTGAAACTTGACACAGTAAAGTAGTTCTACGTTCTATCTCTAAGGTTTGTTTCCTCTTGTATCC
>NW_027510631.1:0-32100 GCF_048772815.1 Callospermophilus lateralis
CGAGTTCCAAATTCATCTTTCTTTATAGGAGAGAACAGAGGGAAACCTAAATATAAAAACTGCTACTGTAGACGAACGCTTCAACCTAGATGAACAAAATTTGGTGAGCCAAGTGGGATTTGTGTACTGATCATTAGCACCAAGTATCATCAAGATTGGGTGAAAAAATATTTGCTGGTATTTCGGAAACTCGTTATTTCTTAGAAGCTTGGCAACCCCTCTCAATGAAAGTGCTTTTCCACACTCTGTGCCTTGGGCTACTTGAAGAAAAAACAAACCATAGAGACAAAACTGAGAACTCCGTTATTTTTTCAAGTCTCAAAGAGCTACTGCAAACCATGTTGGATTTCGAGTTCCAAATTCATCTATCTATATATCAGAGAATCGAGGGAAACCTAAATATAAAAACTGCTACTCGAGGCGAACGCTTCAACCTAGATGAACCAAATTTGGTGAGCCAAGTGGGATTTGTGTACTCAACATTAGCACCAAGTATCATCAAGATTGGGTGAAAAAATATTTTCTGGTATTTCGGAAACTCGTTTTTTCTTAGAAGCTTGGCAACCCCTCTCAATGAAAGTGCTTTTCCACAGTGAGTGCCTAGGGCTACTTGAAGAGGAAACAAACCATAGAGACAAAACTGAGAACTCCGTTATTTTTTAAAGTTTCAAAGAGCTACTACAAACCATGTTGGATTTAGAGTTCCAAATTCATCTATCTATATAGGAGAAAACAGAGGGAAAAATAAGTATAAAAACTGCTACTGTAGACGAACGCTTCAACCTAGAAGAACAAAATTTGGTGAGCCTAGTGGGATTTGTGTACTGATCATTACCACCAAGTATCATCCAGATTCGGTGAAAAAATATTTGCTGGTATTTGAGAAAGTCGTAATTTCTTAGAAGCTTGGAAACCCCTCTCAATGAAAGTGCTTTTCCACAGTCTGTGCCTAGGGCTACTTGAAGAGGAAACAAACAATAGAGACAAAACTGAGAACACCTTTATTTTGTCAAGTTTCAAAGAGCTACTAGAAACCATGTTGGATTTCGAGTTCCAAATTCATCTATCTATACAGGAGAGAACAGAGGGTAACCTAAATATAAAAACTGGTACTGTAGACGAACGCTTCAACCTAGAATAATAAAATTTGGTGAGCCAAGTTGGAAATGTGTTCTAATCATTACCTCCAAGTATCATCAAGATTGGGTGAAAAAATATTTGCTGGTATTTCGGAAACTCGTTATTTCTTAGAAGATTGGCAACCCCTCTCAATGAAAGTGCTTTTCCAAGGTCTGTGCCTAGGGCTACTTGAAGAGGAAACAAAACATAGAGACAAAACTGAGAAATCCGTTATTTTTTCAAGTTTCAAAGAGCTACTACAAACCATGTTGGATTTAGAGTTCCAAATTCATCTATCTATATATGAGAGAACAGAGTGAAACCTAAATATAAAAACTGCTACTGTAGACGAACGCTTCAACCTAGAAGAACAAAATTTGGTGAGCCAAGTGGGATTTGTGTACTGATCATTAACACCAAGTATCATCATGATTGGGTGAAAAAATATTTGCTGGTATTTCGGAAACTCGTTATTTCTTAGAAGCTTGGCAACCCCTCTCAATGAAAGTGATTTCCACAGTCTGTGCCTAGGGCTACTTGAAGAGGAAACAAACCATAGAGACAAAACTGAGAACTCCTTAATTTTGTCAAGTTTCAAAGAGCTACTACAAACCTTGTTGGAATTAGAGTTCCAAATTCATCTATCTATATGGGAGAGAACAGAGGGAAACCTAAATATAAAAACTGCTACTGTAGACGAACGCTTCAACCTAGAAGAACAAAATTTGGTGAGCCAAGTGGGATTTGTGTACTGATCATTACCACCAAGTATCATTAAGATTGGGTGAAAAAATATTTGGTTGTGTTTCGGAAACTCGTTATTTCTTAGAAGCTTGGCAACCCCTCTCAATTAAAATTGCTTTCCACAGTCTCTGCCTAGGCTACTTGAAGAGGAAACAAACCATAGAGACAAAACTGAGAACTCCTTTATTTGTCAAGTTTCAAAGAGCTACTACAAACCATGTTGGATTTAGAGTTCCAAATTCATCTATCTATGGATCAGAGAATCGAGGGAAACCTAAATAAAAAAACTGCTACTGTAGACGAACGCTTGAACCTAGAAGAACAAAATTTGGTGAGCCAAGTGTAATTTGTGTACAGATCATTATCACCAAGTATCATCAAGATTGGGTGAATAAATATTTGCTGGTATTTCGGAAACTCGTTATTTCTTAGAAGCTTGGCAACCCATCTCAATGAAAGTGCTTTTCCACAGTGTGTGCCTAGGGCTACTTGAAGAGGAACAAACCATAGAGACAAAACTGAGAACTCCTTTATTTTGTCAAGTCTCAAAGAGCTACTACAAACCATGTTGGATTTAGAGTTCCAAATTCATCTATCTATATATGAGATAACAGAGGGAAACCTAAATATAAAACTGCTACTGTAGACGAACGCTTCAACTTAGAAGAACAAAAATTTGGTGAGCCAAGTGGGATTTGTGTACTGATCATTACCACAAAGTATCATCAAGATTGGGTGAAAAAATATTTGCTGGTATTTCGGAAACTCGTTATTTGTTAGAAGCTTGGCAACCCTCTCAATGAAAGTGCTTTTCCACATTCTGTGCCTAGGGCTACTTGAAGAGGAAACAAACCATAGCGACAAAACGGGAGAACTCCTTTATTTTGTCAAGTTTCAAAGAGCTACTACGAACCATGTTGGATTTAGAGTTCCAAATTCATCTTTCTTTATAGGAGAGAACAGAGGGAACCTAAATATAAAAACTGCTACTGTAGACGAACGCTTCAACCTAGATGAACAAAATTTGGTGAGCCAAGTGGGATTTGTGTACTGATCATTAGCACCAAGTATCATCAAGATTGGGTGAAAAAATATTTGCTGGTATTTCGGAAACTCGTTATTTCTTAGAAGCTTGGCAACCCTCTCAATGAAAGTGCTTTTCCACACTCTGTGCCTTGGGCTAGTTGAAGAGGAAACAAACCATACAGACAAAACTGAGAACTCCTTTATTTTGTCAAGTTTTTAAAGAGCTACTACAAACCATGTTGGATTTAGAGTTCCAAATTCATCTATCTATATGGGAGAGAACAGAGGGAAACCTAAATATAAAAACAGCTACTGTAGACGAACGCTTCAACCTAGAAGAACAAAATTTGGTGAGCCAAGTGGGATTTGTGTACTGATCATTACCACCAAGTATCATCAAGTTTGGGTGAAAAAATATTTGCTGGTATTTCGGAAACTCGTTATTTCTTAGAAGCTTGGCAACCCCTCTCAATGAAATTGCTTTCCACAGTCTCTGCCTAGGCTACTTGAAGAGGAAACAAACCATAGAGACAAAACTGAGAACTCCTTTATTTTGTCAAGTTTCAAAGAGCTACTACAAACCATGTTGGATTTACAGTTCCAAATTCATCTATCTATGTATCAGAGAATCGAGGGAAACCTAAATATAAAAACTGCTACTGTAGACGAACGCTTCAACCTAGAAGAACAAAATTTGGTGAGCCAAGTGTAATTTGTGTACAGATCATTAGCACCAAGTATCATCAATATTGTTTGAAATAAATATTTGCTGGTATTTCGGAAACTCGTTATTTCTTAGAAGCTTGGCAACCCCTCTCAATGAAAGTGCTTTTCCACAGTAAGTGCCTAGGGCTACTTGAAGAGGAAACAAACCATAGAGAGAAAACTGAGAACTCCTTTATTTTGTCAAGTCTCAAATAGCTACTACAAACCATGTTGGATTTAGAGTTCCAAATTCATCTATCTATATATGAGATAACAGAGGGAAACCTAAATATAAAAACTGCTACTGTAGACGAACGCTTCAACCTAAAAGAACAAAATTTGGTGAGTCAAGTGGGATTTGTGTACTGATCATTAGCACCAAGTATCATCAAGATTGGGTGAAAAAATATTTGCTGCTATTTCGGAAACTCGTTATTTCTTAGAAGCTTGGCAACCCCTCTCAATGAAAGTGCTTTTCCACAGTCTGTGCCTAGGGCTACTTGAAGAGGAAACAAACCATAGAGACAAAACTGAGAACTCCTTAATTTGTCAAGTTTCAAAGAGCTACTACAAACCTTGTTGGATTTAGAGTTCCAAATTCATCTATCTATATGGGAGAGAACAGAGGGAAACCTAAATATAAAAACTGCTACTGTAGACGAACGCTTCAACCTAGAAGAACAAAATTTGGTGAGCCAAGTGTAATTTGTGTACAGATCATTATCACCAAGTATCATCAAGATTGGGTGAATAAATATTTGCTGGTATTTCGGAAACTCCTTATTTCTTAGAAGCTTGGCAACCCCTCTCAATGAAAGTGCTTTTCCACAGTCTGTGCCTAGGGCTACTTGAAGAGGAAACAAAACATAGAGACAAAACTGAGAAATCCGTTATTTTTTCAAGTTTCAAAGAGCTACTACAAACCATGTTGGATTTAGAGTTCCAAATTCATCTATCTATATATGAGAGAACAGAGTGAAACCTAAATATAAAAACTGCTACTGTAGACGAACGCTTCAACCTAGAAGAACAAAATTTGGTGAGCCAAGTGGGATTTGTGTACTGATCATTAGCACCAAGTATCATCAAGATTGGGTGAAAAAATATTTGCTGGTATTTCGGAAACTCGTTATTTGTTAGAAGCTTGGCAACCCCTCTCAATGAAAGTGCTTTTCCACAGTCTGTGCCTAGGGCTACTTGAAGAGGAAACAAACCATAGCGACAAAACTGAGAACTCCTTTATTTTGTCATGTTTCAAAGAGCTACTACAAACCATGTTGGATTTAGAGTTATAAATTCATCTTTCTTTATAGGAGAGAACAGAGGGAACCTAAATATAAAACTGCTACTATAGACGAACGATTCAACCTAGAAGGACAAAATTTGGTGAGCCAAGTGGGAATTGTGTACTGATCATTAGCACCAAGTATCATCAAGATTGGGTGAAAAAATATTTGCTGGTATTTCGGAAACTCGTTATTTCTTAGAAGCTTGGCAACCCCTCTCAATGAAAGTGATTTCCACAGTCTGTGCCTAGGGCTACTTGAAGAGGAAACAAACCATAGAGACAAAACTGAGAACTCCTTAATTTTGTCAAGTTTCAAAGAGCTACTACAAACCTTGTTGGATTTAGAGTTCCAAATTCATCTATCTATATGGGAGAGAACAGAGGGAAACCTAAATATAAAAACTGCTACTGTAGACGAACGCTTCAACCTAGAAGAACAAAATTTGGTGAGCCAAGTGGGATTTGTGTACTGATCATTACCACCAAGTATCATTAAGATTGGGTGAAAAAATATTTGGTTGTTGTTTTCGGAAACTCGTTATTTCTTAGAAGCTTGGCAACCCCTCTCAATTAAAATTGCTTTCCACAGTCTCTGCCTAGGGCTACTTGAAGAGGAAACAAACCATAGAGACAAAACTGAGAACTCCTTTATTTTGTCAAGTTTCAAAGAGCTACTACAAACCATGTTGGATTTAGAGTTCCAAATTCATCTATCTATGGATCAGAGAATCGAGGGAAACCTAAATAAAAAACTGCTACTGTAGACGAACGCTTGAACCTAGAAGAACAAAATTTGGTGAGCCAAGTGTAATTTGTGTACAGATCATTATCACCAAGTATCATCAAGATTGGGTGAATAAATATTTGCTGGTATTTCGGAAACTCGTTATTTCTTAGAAGCTTGGCAACCCATCTCAATGAAAGTGCTTTTCCACAGTGTGTGCCTAGGGCTACTTGAAGAGGAAACAAACCATAGAGACAAAACTGAGAACTCCTTTATTTTGTCAAGTCTCAAAGAGCTACTACAAACCATGTTGGATTTAGAGTTCCAAATTCATCTATCTATATATGAGATAACAGAGGGAAACCTAAATATAAAAACTGCTACTGTAGACGAACGCTTCAACTTAGAAGAACAAAATTTGGTGAGCCAAGTGGATTTGTGTACTGATCATTACCACAAGTATCATCAAGATTGGGTGAAAAAATATTTGCTGGTATTTCGGAAACTCGTTATTTGTTAGAAGCTTGGCAACCCCTCTCAATGAAAGTGCTTTTCCACATTCTGTGCCTAGGGCTACTTGAAGAGGAAACAAACCATAGCGACAAAACGGAGAACTCCTTTATTTTGTCAAGTTTCAAAGAGCTACTACGAACCATGTTGGATTTAGAGTTCCAAATTCATCTTTCTTTATAGGAGAGAACAGAGGGAAACCTAAATATAAAAACTGCTACTGTAGACGAACGCTTCAACCTAGAAGAACAAAATTTGGTGAGCCAAGTGGGATTTGTGTACTGATCATTACCACCAAGTCTCATCCAGATTCGGTGAAAAAATATTTGCTGGTATTTGAGAAAGTCGTAATTTCTTAGAAGCTTGGCAACCCCTCTTAATGAAAGTGCTTTTCCACAGTCTGTGCCTAGGGCTACTTGAAGAGGAAACAAACCATAGAGACAAAACTGAGAACTCCTTTATTTTGTCAAGTTTCAAAGAGCTACTAGAAACCATGTTGGATTTCGAGTTCCAAATTCATCTATCTATATAGGAGAGAACAGAGGGTAACCTAAATATAAAAACTGCTACTGTAGACGAACGCTTCAACCTAGATAACAAAATTTGGTGAGCCAAGTTGGAAATATGTTCTAATCATTACCTCCAAGTATCATCAAGATTGGGTGAAAAAATATTTGCTGGTATTTCGGAAACTCGTTATTTCTTAGAAGATTGGCAACAACTCTCAATGAAAGTGCTTTTCCACAGTCTGTGCCTAGGGCTACTTGAAGAGGAAACAAACATAGAGACAAAACTGAGAACTCCTTTATTTTGTCAAGTTTCAAAGAGCTACTACAAACCATGTTGGATTTAGAGTTATAAATCATCTTTCTTTATAGGAGAGAACAGAGGAAACCTAATTATAAAAACTGCTACTATAGACGAACGATTCAACCTAGAAGAACAAAATTTGGTGAGCCAAGTGGGAATTGTGTATTGATCATTAGCACCAAGTATCATCAAGATTGGGTGAAAAAATATTTGCTGCTATTTCGGAAACTCGTTATTTCTTAGAAGCTTGGCAACCCCTCTCAATGAAGTGCTTTTCCACAGTCTGTGCCTAGGGCTACTTGAAGAGGAAACAAACCATAGAGACAAAACTGAGAACTCCTTAATTTTGTCAAGTTTCAAAGAGGCTACTACAAACCTTGTTGGATTTAGAGTTCCAAATTCATCTATCTATATGGGAGAGAACTGAGGGAAACCTAAATATAAAAACTGCTACTGTAGACGAACGCTTCAACCTAGAAAAACAAAATTTGGTGAGCCAAGTGGGATTTGTGTACTGATCATTACCACCAAGTATCATTAAGATTGGGTGAAAAAATATTTGGTGGTATTTCGGAAACTCGTTATTTCTTAGAAGCTTGGCAACCCCTCTCAATGAAATTGCTTTCCACAGTCTCTGCCTAGGGCTACTTGAAGAGGAAACAAACCATAGAGACAAAACTGAGAACTCCTTTATTTTGTCAAGTTTCAAAGAGCTACTACAACCATGTTGGATTTAGAGTTCCAAATTCATCTATCTATGGATCAGAGAATCGAGGGAAACCTAAATATAAAACTGCTACTGTAGACGAACGCTTCAACCTAGAAGAACAAAATTTGGTGAGCCAAGTGTAATTTGTGTACAGATCATTATCACCAAGTATCATCAAGATTGGGTGAATAAATATTTGCTGGTATTTCGGAAACTCGTTATTTCTTAGAAGCTTGGCAACCCATCTCAATGAAAGTGCTTTTCCACAGTGTGTGCCTAGGGCTACTTGAAGAGGAAACAAACCATAGATACAAAACTGAGAACTCCTTTATTTTGTCAAGTCTCAAAGAGCTACTACAAACCATGTTGGATTTAGAGTTCCAAATTCATCTATCTATATATGAGATAACAGAGGGAAACCTAAATATAAAAACTGCTACTGTAGACGAACGCGTCAACCTAAAAGAACAAAATTTGGTGAGCCAAGTGGGATTTGTGTACTGATCATTAGCACCAAGTATCATCAAGATTGGGTGAAAAAATATTTGCTGGTATTTCGGAAACTCGTTTTTTCTTAGAAGCTTGGCAACCCCTCTCAATGAAAGTGCTTTTCCACAGTGAGTGCCTAGGGCTACTTGAAGAGGAAACAAACCATAGAGACAAAACTGAGAACTCTGTTATTTTTTAAAGTTTCAAGGAGCTACTACAAACCATGTTGGATTTAGAGTTCCAAATTCATCTATCTATATATTAGAAAACAGAGGGAAAAATAAGTATAAAAACTGCTACTGTAGACGAACGCTTCAACCTAGAAGAACAAAATTTGGTGAGCCTAGTGGGATTTGTGTACTGATCATTACCACCAAGTATCATCCAGATTCGGTGAAAAAATATTTGCTGGTATTTGAGAAAGTCGTAATTTCTTAGAAGCTTGGCAACCCCTCTTAATGAAAGTGCTTTTCCACAGTCTGTGCCTAGGGCTACTTGAAGAGGAAACAAACAATAGAGACAAAACTGAGAACTCCTTTATTTTGTCAAGTTTCAAAGAGCTACTAGAAACCATGTTGGATTTCGAGTTCCAAATTCATCTATCTATATAGGAGAGAACAGAGGGTAACCTAAATATAAAAACTGCTACTGTAGACGAATGCTTCAACCTAGAATAACAAAATTTGGTGAGCCAAGTTGGAAATATGTTCTAATCATTACCTCCAAGTATCATCAAGATTGGGTGAAAAAATATTTGCTGGTATTTCGGAAACTCGTTATTTCTTAGAAGATTGGCAACCCCTCTCAATGAAAGTGCTTTTCCACAGTCTGTGCCTAGGGCTACTTGAAGAGGAAACAAACCATAGCGACAAAACTGAGAACTCCTTTATTTTGTCAAGTTTCAAAGAGCTACTACAAACCATGTAGGATTTAGAGTTATAAATTCATCTTTCTTTATAGGAGAGAACAGAGGGAAACCTAATTATAAAAACTGCTACTATAGACGAACGATTCAACCTAGAAGAACAAAATTTGGTGAGCCAAGTGGGAATTGTGTATTGATCATTAGCACGAAGTATCATCAAGATTGGGTGAAAAAATATTTGCTGCTATTTCGGAAACTCGTTATTTCTTAGAAGCTTGGCAACCCCTCTCAATGAAAGTGCTTTTCCACAGTCTGTGCCTAGGGCTACTTGAAGAGGAAACAAACCATAGAGACAAAACTGAGAACTCCTTAATTTTGTCAAGTTTCAAAGAGCTACTACAAACCTTGTTGGATTTAGAGTTCCAAATTCATCTATCTATATGGGAGAGAACAGAGGGAAACCTAAATATAAAAACTGCTACTGTAGACGAACGCTTCAACCTAGAAGAACAAAATTTGGTGAGCCAAGTGGGATTTGTGTACTGATCATTACCACCAAGTACCATTAAGATTGGGTGAAAAAATATTTGCTGGTATTTCGGAAACTCGTTATTTGTTAGAAGCTTGGCAACCCCTCTCAATGAAATTGCTTTCCACAGTCTCTGCCTAGGGCTACTTGAAGAGGAAACAAACCATAGAGACAAAACTGAGAACTCCTTTATTTTGTCAAGTTTCAAAGAGCTACTACAAACCATGTTGGATTTAGAGTTCCAAATTCATCTATCTATGGATCAGAGAATCGAGGGAAACCTAAATATAAAAACTGCTACTGTAGACGAACGCTTCAACCTAGAAGAACAAAATTTGGTGAGCCAAGTGTAATTTGTGTACAGATCATTATCACCAAGTATCATCAAGATTGGGTGAATAAATATTTGCTGGTATTTCGGAAACTCGTTATTTCTTAGAAGCTTGGCAACCCTTCTCAATGAAAGTGCTTTTCCACAGTGTGTGCCTAGGGCTACTTGAAGAGGAAACAAACCATAGAGACAAAACTGAGAACTCCTTTATTTTGTCAAGTCTCAAACAGCTACTACAAACCATATTGGATTTAGAGTTCCAAATTCATGTATCTATATATGAGATAACAAAGGGAAACCTAAATATAAAAACTGCTACTGTAGACGAACGCTTCAACCTAGAAGAACAAAATTTGGTGAGCCAAGTGGGATTTGTGTACTGATCATTACCACCACGTATCATCAAGATTCGGTGAAAAAATATTTGCTGGTATTTCGGAAACTCGTAATTTCTTTGAAGCTTGGCAAACCCTCTCAATGAAAGTGCTTTTCCACAGTCTGTGCCTAGGGCTACTTGAAGAGGAAACAAACCATAGAGGCAAAATTGAGAACTCCTTTATTTTGTCAAGTTTCAAAGAGCTACTACAAACCTTGTTGGATTTAGAGTTCCAAATTCATCTATCTATATGGAAGAGAACAGAGGGAAACCTACATATAAAAACTGCTATTGTAGACGAACGCTTCAACCTAGAAGAACAAAATTTGGTGAGCCAAGTGGGATTTGTGTACTGATCATTACCACCAAGTATCATCAAGTTTGGGTGAAAAAATATTTGCTGGTATTTCAAAAACTCGTTATTTCGTAGAAGCTTGTCAACCCCTCTCAATGAAAGTGCTTTCCACAGTCTGTGCCTAGGGCTACTTGAAGAGGAAACAAACCATAGAAACAAAACTGAGAACTCCTTTATTTTGTCAAGTTGCAAAGAGCTACTACAACCCATGTTGGATTTATAGTTCCAAATTCATCTATCTATATATCAGAGAATCGAGGGAAACCCAAATATACAAACTGCTACTGTAGACGAACGCTTCAACCTAGAAGAACAAAATTGGTGAGCCAAGTGTAATTTGTGTACTGATCATTATCACTAAGTATCATCAAGATTGGGTGAATAAATATTTGCTAGTATTTCGGAAACTCGTTATTTCTTAGAAGCTTGGCAACCCATCTCAATGAAAGTGCTTTTCCACAGTGTGTGCCTAGGGCTACTTGAAGAGGAAAGAAACCATAGAGGCAAAACTGAGAACTCCTTTATTTTGTCAAGTTTTAAAGAGCTACTACAAACCATGTTGGATTATGGTTCCTAATTCATCTATCTATATATGAGATAACAGAGGGAAACCTAAATATAAAAACTGCTACTGTAGACGAACGCTTCAACCTAGAAGAACAAAATTTGGTGAGCCAAGTGGGATTTGTGTACTGATCATTTCCACAAAGTATCATCAAGATTGGGTGAAAAAATATTTGCTGGTATTTCGGAAACTCGTTATTTCTTAGAAGCTTGGCAACCCCTCTCAATGAAAGTGCTTTTCCACAGTCTGTGCCTAGGGCTACTTGAAGAGGAAACAAACCATAGCGACAAAACGGAGAACTTCTTTATTTTGTCAAGTTTCAAAGAGCTACTACGAACCATGTTGGATTTAGAGTTCCAAATTCATCTTTCTTTATAGGAGAGAACAGAGGGAAACCTAAATATAAAAAGTGCTACTGTAGACGAACGCTTCAACCTAGATGAACAAAATTTGGTGAGCCAAGTGGGATTTGTGTACTGATCATTAGCACCAAGTATCATCAAGATTGGGTGAAAAAATATTTGCTGGTATTTCGGAATCTCGTTATTTCGTAGAAGCTTGGCAACCCATCTCAATGAAAGAGCTTTTCCATAGTGTGTGCCTAGGGCTACTTGAAGAGGAAACAAACCATAGAGACAAAACTGAGAACTCCTTTATTTTGTCAAGTCTCAAAGAGCTACTACAAACCATTTTGTCTTTCGAGTTCCAAATTCATCTATCTATATATGAGAGAACAGAGTGAAACCTAAATATAAAAACTGCTACTGTAGACGAATGCTTCAACCTAGAAGAACAAAATTTTTTGAGCCAAGTGGGAATTGTGTACTGATGATTAGCACCAAGTATCATCAAGATTGGGTGAAAAAATATTTGCTGGTATTTCGGAAACTCGTTATTTCTTAGAAGCTTGCCAACCCCTCTCAATGAAAGTGCTTTTCCACTGTCTGTGCCTATGGCTACTTAAGAGGAAACAAACCATAGCGACAATTTGAGAACTCCTTTATTTTGTCAAGTTTCAAAGAGCTACTACAAACCATGTTGGATTTAGAGTTCCAAATTCATCTATCTATATATGAGTTAACAGAGGGAAACCTAAATATAAAAAATGCTACTGTAGACGAACGCTTCAACCTAGAAGAACAAAATTTGGTGAGCCAAGTGGGATTTGTGTACTGATCATTACCACCACGTATCATCAAGATTCGGTGAAAAAATATTTGCTGGTATTTCGGAAACTCGTAATTTCTTAGAAGCTTGGCAACCCCTCTCAATCAAAGTGCTTTTCTACAGTGTGTGCCTAGGGCTACTTGAAGAGGAAACAAACCATAGAGACAAAACTGACAACTCCGTTATTTTTTCAACTCTCAAAGAGCTACTACAAACCATGTTGTATTTAGAGTTCCAAATTCATCTATCTATATATGAGTTAAAAGAGGGAAACCTAAATATAAAAAATGCTACTGTAGACGAACGCTTCAACCTAGAAGAACAAAATTTGGTGAGCCAAGTGGGATTTGTGTACTGATCATTACCACCACGTATCATCAAGATTCGGTGAAAAAATATTTGCTGGTATTTCGGAAACTCGTAATTTCTTAGAAGCTTGGCAACCCCTCTCAATGAAAGTGCTTTTCCACAGTCTATGCCTAGGGCTACATGAAGAGGAAACAAACCATAGAGACAAAACTGAGAACTCCTTTATTTTGTCAATTTTCAAAGAGCTACTACAAACCATGTTGGATTTAGAGTTCCAAATTCATCTATCAATATAGGAGAGAACAGAGGGTAACCTAAATATAAAAACTGCTACTGTAGACGAACGCTACAACCTAGAATAACAAAATTTGGTGAGCCAAGTTGGAAATGTGTACTGATTATTACCTCCAAGTATCATCAAGATTGGGTGAAAAAATATTTGTTGGTATTTCGGAAACTCGTTATTTCTTAGAAGCTTGGCAACCCCTCTCAATGAAAGTGCTTTTCCAAGGTCTGTGCCTAGGGCTACTTGAAGAGGAAACAAACCATAGAGACAAAACTGAGAACTCCTTTATTTTGTCAAGTTTCAAAGAGCTACTACAAACCATGTTGGATTTCGAGTTCCAAATTCATCTATCTATATAGGAGAGAACAGAGGGAAACCTAAATATAAAAACTGCTACTATAGATGAATGCTTCAAACTAGAAGAACAAAATTTAGTGAGCCAAGTGGGATTTGTGTAGTGATTATTACCACCACGTATCATCAAGATTGGGTGAAAAAATATTTGCTGGTATTTCGGAAACTCGTTTTTTCTTAGAAGCTTGGCAACCCCTCTCAATTAAAGTGCTTTTCCACAGTGTGTGCCTAGGGCTACTTGAAGAGGAAACAAACCATAGAGACAAAACTGAGAACTCCTTTATTTTTTCAAGTCTCAAAGAGCTACTACAAACCATGTTGGATTTAGAGTTCCAAATTCATCTATCTATATATGAGATAACAGAGGGAAACCTAAATATAAAAACTGCTACTGTAGACGAACGCTTCAACCTAGAAGAACTAAATTTGGTGAGCCAAGTGGGATTTGTGTACTGATCATTAGCACCAAGTATCATCAAGATCGGGTGAAAAAATATTTGCTGGTATTTCAGAAACTCGTTATTTCTTAGAAGCTTGGCAACCACTCTCAATGAAAGTGCTTTTCCACAGTCTGTGCCTAGGACTACTTGAAGAGGAAACAAACCAAAGAGACAAAACTAAGAACTCCTTTATTTTGTCAAGTTTCAAAGAGCTACTAAAAACCATGTTGGATATAGTGTTCCAAATTCATCTATCTATATAGGAGAGAACAGAGGGTAACCTAAATATAAAAACTGCTACTGTAGACGAACGCTTCAACCTAGAAAACAAAATTTGGTGAGCCAAGTTTTAAATGTGTACTGATCATTACCTCCAAGTATCATCAAGATTGGGTGAAAAAATATTTGCTGGTATTTCGGAAACTCGTTATTTCTTAGAAGCTTGGCAACCACTCTCAAAGAAAGTGCTTTTCCAAGGTCTGTGCCTAGGGCTACTTGAAGAGGAAACAAACCATAGAGACAAAACTGAGAACTCCTTTATGTTGTCAAGTTTCAAAGAGCTACTACAAACCATGTTGGATTTAGAGTTCCAAATTCATCTATCTATATAGGAGAGAACAGAGGGAAACCTAAATATAAAAACTGCTACTGTAGACGAACGCTTCAACCTAGAATAACAAAATTTGTTGAGCAAAGTTGGAAATGTGTACTAATCATTACCTCCAAGTATCATCAAGATTGGGTGAAAAAATATTTGCTGGTATTTCGGAAACTCGTTATTTGTTAGAAGCTTGGCAACCCCTCTCAATGAAAGTGCTTTTCCAAGGTCTGTGCCTAGGGCTACTTGAAGAGGAAACAAACCATAGAGACAAAACTGAGAACTCCTTTATTTTGTCAAGTTTCAAAGAGCTACTACAAACCATGTTGGATTTAGAGTTCCAAATTCATCTATCTATATGTGAGATAACAGAGGGAAACCTAAATATAAAAACTGCTACTGTAGATGAACGCTTCAACCTAGAAGAACAAAATTAGGTGAGCCTAGTGGGACTTGTGTACTGATCATTACCACCAAGTATCATGCAGATTCGGTGAAAAAATATTTGCTGGTATTTGAGAAACTCGTAATTTCTTAGAAGCTTGGCAACCACTCTCAATGAAAGTGCTTTTCCACAGTCTGTGCCTAGGGCTACTTGAAGAGGAAACAAACAATAGAGACAAAACTGAGAACTCCTTTATTTTGTCAAGTTTCAAAGAGCTACTACAAACCATGTTGGATTTCGAGTTCCAAATTCATCTATCTATATAGGAGAGAACAGAGGGTAACCTAAATATAAAAACTGCTACTGTAGACGAACGCTTCAACCTAGAATAACAAAATTTGTTGAGCAAAGTTGGAAATGTGTACTAATCATTACCTCCAAGTATCATCAACATTGGGTGAAAAAATATTTGCTGGTATTTCGGAAACTCGTTATTTGTTAGAAGCTTGGCAACCCCTCTCAATGAAAGTGCTTTTCCAAGGTCTGTGCCTAGGGCTACTTGAAGAGGAAACAAACCATAGAGACAAAACTGAGAACTCCTTTATTTTGTCAAGTTTCAAAGAGCTACTACAAACCTTGTTGGATTTAGAGTTCCAAATTCATCTATCTATATGGGAAAGAACAGAGGGAAACCTAAATATAAAAACTGCTACTGTAGACGAACGCTTCAACCTAGAAGAACAAAATTTGGTGAGCCAAGTGGGATTGGTGTACTGATCATTACCACCAAGTATCATCATGATTGGGGGAAAAACATTTGCTGGTATTTCGGAAACTCGTTATTTCTTAGAAGCTTGGCAACCCCTCTCAATGAAAGTGCTTTCCACAGTCTGTGCCTAGGGCTACTTGAAGAGGAAACAAACCATAGAGACAAAACTGAGAACTCCTTTATTTTGTCAAGTTTCAAAGAGCTACTACAAACCATGTTGGATTTAGAGTTCCAAATTCATCTATCAATATATCTGAGAATCGAGGGAAACCTAAATATAAAAACTGCTACTGTAGACGAACGCTTCAACCTAGAAGAACAAAATATGGTGAGCCAAGTGGGATTTGTGTACTGATCATTACCACCAAGTATCATCAAGATTTTTTGAATAAATATTTGCTGGTATTTCGGAAACTCGTTATTTCTTAGAAGCTTGGAAACCCATCTCAATGAAAGTGCTTTTCCACAGTGTGTGCCTAGGGCTACTTGAAGAGGAAACAAACCATAGAGACAAAACTGAGAACTCCTTTATTTTGTCAAGTCTCAAAGAGCTACTACAAACCATGTTGGATTTAGAGTTCCAAATTCATCTATCTATGTATGAGATAACAGAGGGAAACCTAAATATAAAAACTGCTACTGTATACGAACGCTTCAACCTAAAAGAACAAAATTTGGTGAGCCAAGTGGGATTTGTGTACTGATCATTACCACCAAGTATCATCAAGATTGGGTGAAAAAATATTTGTTGGTATTTCGGAAACGCGTTTTTTCTTAGAAGCTTGGCAACCCCTCTCAATGAAAGTGCTTTTCTACAGTGTGTGCCTAGGGCTACTTGAAGAGGAAACAAACCATAGAGACAAAACTGAGAACTCCGTTATATTTTCAAGTTTCAAAGAGCTACTACAAACCATGTTGGATTTAGAGTTCCAAATTCATCTATCTATATAGGAGAGAACAGAGGGAAAAATAAGTATAAAAACTGCTACTGTAGACGAACGCTTCAACCTAGAAGAACAAAATTTGGTGAGCCCAGTGGGACTTGTGTACTGATCATTACCACCAAGTATCATGCAGATTCGGTGAAAAAATATTTGCTGGTATTTGAGAAACTCGTAATTTCTTAGAAGCTTGGCAACCCCTCTCAATGAAAGTGCTTTTCCACAGTCTGTGCCTAGGGCTACTTGAAGAGGAAACAAACAATAGAGACAAAACTGAGAACTCCTTTATTTTGTGAAGTTTCAAAGAGCTACTACAAACCATGTTGGATTTCGAGTTCCAAATTCATCTATCTGTATAGGAGAGAACAGAGGGTAACCTAAATATAAAAACTGCTACTGTAGACGAACGCTTCAACCTAGAATAACAAAATTTGTTGAGCCAAGTTGGAAATGTGTAATAATCATTACCTCCAAGTATCATCAAGATTGGGTGAAAAATATTTGCTGGTGTTTCGGAAACTCGTTATTTCTTAGAAGCTTGGCAACCCCTCTAATGAAAGTGCTTTTCCACAGTCTGTGCCTAGGGCTACTTGAAGAGAAAACAAACCATAGCGACAAAACTGAGAACTCCTTTATTTTGTCAAGTTGCAAAGAGCTACTACAAACCATGTTGGATTTAGAGTTCCAAATTCATCTTTCTTTATAGGAGAGAACAGAGGGAAACCTAAATATAAAAATTGCTACTGTAGACGAACGATTCAACCTAGAAGAACAAAATTTGGTGAGCCTAGTGGGATTTGTATACTGATCATTAGCACCAAGTATCATCAAGATTGGGTGAAAAAATATTTGCTGGTATTTCGGAAACTCGTTATTTCTTAGAAGCTTGGCAACCCCTCTCAATGAAAGTGCTTTCCACAGTCTGTGCCTAGGGCTACTTGAAGAGGAAACAAACCATAGAGGCAAAATTGAGAACTCCTTTATTTTGTCAAGTTTCAAAGAGCTACTACAAACCATGTTGGATTTAGAGTTCCAAATTCATCTATCTATATATGAGAGTACAGAGTGAAACCTAAATATAAAAACTGCTACTGTAGACGAACGCTTCAATCTAGAAGAACAAAATTTGGTGAGCCACGTGGGATTTGTGTAATGATCATTAGCACCAAGTATCATCAGGATTCGGTGAAAAAATATTTGCTGGTATTTCGGAAACTCGTAATTTCTCAGAAGCTTGGCAACCCCTCTCAATGAAAGTGCTTTTCCACAGTCTCTGCCTAGGGCTACTTGAAGAGGAAACAAACCATAGAGACAAAACTGAGAACTCCTTTATTTTGTCAAGTTTCAAAGAGCTACTACAAACCTTGTTGGATTTAGAGTTCCAAATTCATCTATCTATATGGGAAAGAACAGAGGGAAACCTAAATATAAAAACTGCTACTGTAGACGAACGCTTCAACCTAGAAGAACAAAATTTGGTGAGCCAAGTGGGATTGGTGTACTGATCATTACCACCAAGTATCATCAAGATTGGGGAAAAAAATATTTGCTGGTATTTCGGAAACTCGTTATTTCTTAGAAGCTTGGCAACCCCTCTCAATGAAAGTGCTTTCCACAGTCTGTGCCTAGGGCTACTTGAAGAGGAAACAAACCATAGCGACAAAACTGAGAACTCCTTTATTTTGTCAAGTTTCAAATAGCTACTACATACCATGTTGGATTTAGAGTTCCAAATTCATCTATCAATATATCTGAGAATCGAGGGAAACCTAAATATAAAAACTGCTACTGTAGACGAACGCTTCAACCTAGAAGAACAAAATATGGTGAGCCAAGTGGGATTTGTGTACTGATCATTACCACCAAGTATCATCAAGATTGGGTGAAAAAATATTTGCTGGTATTTCGGAAACTCGTTATTTCTTAGAAGGTTGGAAACCCATATCAATGAAAGTGCTTTTCCACAGTGTGTGCCTAGGGCTACTTGAAGAGGAAACAAACCATAGAGACAAAACTGAGAACTCCTTTATTTTGTCAAGTCTCAAAGAGCTACTACAAACCATGTTGGATTTAGAGTTCCAAATTCATCTATCTATGTATGAGATAACAGAGGGAAACCTAAATATAAAAACTGCTACTGTAGACGAACGCTTCAACCTAAAAGAACAAAATTTGGTGAGCCAAGTGGGATTTGTGTACTGATCATTACCACCAAGTATCATCAAGATTGGGTGAAAAAATATTTGTTGGTATTTCGGAAACGCGTTTTTTCTTAGAAGCTTGGCAACCCCTCTCAATGAAAGTGCTATTCTACAGTGTGTGCCTAGGGCTACTTGAAGAGGAAACAAACCATAGAGACAAAACTGAGAACTCCGTTATTTTTTCAAGTTTCAAAGAGCTACTACAAACCATGTTGGATTTAGAGTTCCAAATTCATCTATCTATATAGGAGAGAACAGAGGGAAAAATAAGTATAAAAACTGCTACTGTAGACGAACGCTTCAACCTAGAAGAACAAAATTTGGTGAGCCCAGTGGGACTTGTGCACTGATCATTACCACCAAGTATCATGCAGATTCGGTGAAAAAATATTTGCTGGTATTTGAGAAACTCGTAATTTCTTAGAAGCTTGGCAACCCCTCTCAATGAAAGTGCTTTTCCACAGTCTGTGCCTAGGGCTACTTGAAGAGGAAACAAACCATAGCGACAAAACGGAGAACTCCTTTATTTTGTCAAGTTTCAAAGAGCTACTACGAACCATGTTGGATTTAGAGTTCCAAATTCATCTTTCTTTATAGGAGAGAACAGAGGGAAACCTAAATATAAAAACTGCTACTGTAGACGAACGCTTCAACCTAGATGAACAAAATTTGGTGAGCCAAGTGGGATTTGTGTACTGATCATTAGCACCAAGTGTCATCAAGATTGGGTGAAAAATATTTGCTGGTATTTCGGAAACTCGTTATTTCTTAGAAGCTTGGCAACCCCTCTCAATGAAAGTGCTTTTCCACACTCTGTGCCTTGGGCTACTTGAAGAAGAAACAAACCATAGAGACAAAACTGAGAACTCCGTTATTTTTTCAAGTCTCAAAGAGGCTACTGCAAACCATGTTGGATTTCGAGTTCCAAATTCATCTATCTATATATCAGAGAATCAGAGGGAAACCTAAATATAAAAACTGCTACTCGAGACGAACGCTTCAACCTAGATGAACAAAATTGGTGAGCCATGTGGGATTTGTGTACTCAACATTAGCACCAAGTATCATCAAGATTGGGTGAAGAAATATTTGCTGGTATTTCGGAAACTCGTTATTTCTTAGAAGCTTGGCAACCCCTCTCAATGAAAATGCTTTTCCACAGTCTGTGCCTAGGGCTAGTTGAAGAGGAAACAAACCATAGAGACAAAACTGAGAACTCCTTTATTTTGTCAAGTTTTAAAGAGCTACTACAAACCATGTTGGATTTAGAGTTCCAAATTCATCTATCTATATTGGGAGAGAACAGAGGGAAACCTAAATATAAAAACAGCTACTGTAGACGAACGCTTCAACCTAGAAGACCAAATTTGGTGAGCCAAGTGGGATTTGTGTACTGATCATTACCACCAAGTATCATCAAGTTTGGGTGAAAAAATATTTGCTGGTATTTCGGAAACTCGTTATTTCTTAGAAGCTTGGCAACCCCTCTCAATGAAATTGCTTTCCACAGTCTCTGCCTAGGGCTACTTGAAGAGGAAACAAACCATAGAGACAAAACTGAGAACTCCTTTATTTTGTCAAGTTTCAAAGAGCTACTACAAACCATGTTGGATTTAGAGTTCCAAATTCATCTATCTATGTATCAGAGAATCGAGGGAAACCTAAATATAAAAACTGCTACTGTAGACGAACGCTTCAACCTAGAAGAACAAAATTTGGTGAGCCAAGTGTAATTTGTGTACAGATCATTATCACCAAGTATCATTAAGATTGGGTTAATAAATATTTGCTGGTATTTCGGAAACTCGTTATTTCTTAGAAGCTTGGCAACCCCTCTCAATGAAAGTGCTTTTCCACAGTGAGTGCCTAGGGCTACTTGAAGAGGAAACAAACCATAGAGACAAAACTGAGAACTCCTTTATTTTGTCAAGTCTCAAAGAGCTACTACAAACCATGTTGGATTTAGAGTTCCAAATTCATCTATCTATATATGAGATAACAGAGGGAAACCTAAATATAAAAACTGCTACTGTAGACGAACGCTTCAACCTAAAAGAACAAAATTTGGTGAGTCAAGTGGGATTTGTGTACTGATCATTACCACCACGTATCATCAAGATTGGGTGAAAAAATATTTGCTGGTATTTCGGAAACTCGTTTTTTCTTAGAAGCTTGGCAACCCCTCTCAATGAAAGTGCTTTTCCACAGTGTGTGCCTAGGGCTACTTGAAGAGGAAACAAACCATAGAGACAAAACTGAGAACTCCGTTATTTTTTCAAGTTTCAAAGAGCTACTACAAACCATGTTGGATTTAGAGTTCCAAATTCATCTATCTATATAGGAGAGAACAGAGGGAAAAATAAGTATAAAAACTGCTACTGTAGACGAATGCTTCAACCTAGAAGAACAAAATTTGGTGAGCCTAGTGGGATTTGTGTACTGATCATTACCACCAAGTATCATCCAGATTCGGTGAAAAAATATTTGCTGGTATTTGAGAAACTCGTAATTTCTTAGAAGCTTGGCAACCCGTCTCAATGAAAGTGCTTTTCCACAGTCTGTGCCTAGGGCTACATGAAGATTAAACAAACCATAGCGACAAAACGGAGAACTCCTTTATTTTGTCAAGTTTCAAAGAAGTACTACGAACCATGTTGGATTTAGAGTTCCAAATTCATCTTTCTTTATAGGAGAGAACAGAGGGAAACCTAAATATAAAAACTGATACTGTAGACGAACGCTTCAACCTAGATGAACAAAATTTGGTGAGCCAAGTGGGATTTGTGTACTGATCATTAGCACCAAGTATCATCAAGATTGGGTGAAAAAATATTTGCTGGTATTTCGGAAACTCGTTATTTCTTAGAAGCTTGACAACCCCTCTCAATGAAAGTGCTTTTCCACACTCTGTGCCTTGGGCTACTTGAAGAAGAAACAAACCATAGAGACAAAACTGAGAACTCCGTTATTTTTTCAAGTCTCAAAGAGCTACTGCAAACCATGTTGGATTTCGTGTTCCAAATTCATCTATCTATATATCAGAGAATCGAGGGAAACCTAAATATAAAAACTGCTACTCGAGACGAACGCTTCAACCTAGATGAACAAAATTTGAGGAGCCAAGTGGGATTTGTGTACTCAACATTAGCACCAAGTATCATCAAGATTGGGTGAAGAAATATTTGCTGGTATTTCGGAAACTCGTTATTTCTTAGAAACTTGGCAACCCCTCTCAATGAAAGTGCTTTTCCACAGTCTGTGCCTAGGGCTACTTGAAGAGGAAACAAACCATAGAGACAAAACTGAGAACTCCTTAATTTTGTCAAGTTTCAAAGAGCTACTACAAACCTTGTTGGATTTAGAGTTCCAAATTCATCTATCTATATGGGAGAGAACAGAGGTAAACCTAAATATAAAAACTGCTACTGTAGACGAACGCTTCAACCTAGAAGAACAAAATTTGGTGAGCCAAGTGGGATTTGTGTACTGATCATTACCACCAAGTATCATTAAGATTGGGTGAAAAAATATTTGCTGGTATTTCGGAAACTCGTTATTTCTTAGAAGCTTGGCAACCCCTCTCAATGAAATTGCTTTCCACAGTCTCTGCCTAGGGCTACTTGAAGAGGAAACAAACCATAGAGACAAAACTGAGAACTCCTTTATTTTGTCAAGTTTCAAAGAGCTACTACAAACCATGTTGGATTTAGAGTTCCAAATTCATCTATCTATGTATCAGAGAATCAAGGCAAACCTAAATATTAAAACTGCTACTGTAGACGAACGCTTCAACCTAGAAGAACAAAATTTGGTGAGCCAAGTGTAATTTGTGTACAGATCATTATCACCAAGTATCATCAAGATTGGGTAAATAAATATTTGCTGGTATTTCGGGAACTCGTTATTTCTAAGAAGCTTGGCAACCCATCTCAATGAAAGTGCTTTTCCACAGTGTGTGCCTAGGGCTACTTGAAGAGGAAACAAACCATAGAGACAAAACTGAGAACTCCTTTATTTTGTCAAGTCTCAAAGAGCTACTACAAACCATGTTGGATTTAGAGTTCCAAATTCATCTATCTATATATGAGATAACAGAGGGAAACCTAAATATAAATACTGCTACTGTAGACGAACGCTTCAACCTAGAAGAACAAAATTTGGTGAGCCAAGTGGGATTTGTGTACTGATCATTACCACCAAGTATCATCAAGATTGGGTGAAAAAATATTTGCTGATATTTCGGAAACTCATTATTTCTTAGAAGCTTGGCAACCCCTCTCAATGAAAGTGCTTTTCCACAGTCTGTGCCTAGGGCTACTTGAAGAGGAAACAAACCATAGCGACAAAATGGAGAACTCCTTTATTTTGTCAAGTTTCAAAGAGCTACTACGAACCATGTTGGATTTAGAGTTCCAAATTCATCTTTCTTTATTGGAGAGAACAGAGGGAAACCTAAATATAAAAACTGCTACTGTAGACGAACGCTTCAACCTAGATGAACAAAATTTGGTGAGCCAAGTGGGATTTGTGTACTGATCATTAGCACCAAGTGTCATCAAGATTGGGTGAAAAAATATTTGCTGGTATTTCGGAAAGTCGTTATTTCTTAGAAGCTTGGCAACCCCTCTCAATGAAAGTGCTTTTCCACACTCTGTGCCTTGGGCTACTTGAAGAAGAAACAAACCATAGAGACAAAACTGAGAACTCCGTTATTTTTTCAAGTCTCAAAGAGCTACTGCAAACCATGATGGATTTCGAGTTCCAAATTCATCTATCTATATATCAGAGAATCGAGGGAAACCTAAATATAAAAACTGCTATTCGAGACGAACGCTTCAACCTAGATGAACAAAATCTGGTGAGCCAAGTGGGATTTGTGTACTCAACATTAGCACCAAGTATCATCAAGATTGGGTGAAAAAATATTTGCTGGTATTTCGGAAACTCGTTATTTCTTAGAAGCTTGGCAACCCCTCTCAATGAAAATGCTTTTCCACAGTCTGTGCCTAGGGCTAGTTGAAGAGGAAACAAACCATAGAGACAAAACTGAGAACTCCTTTATTTTGTCAAGTTTTAAAGAGCTACTACAAACCATGTTGGATTTAGAGTTCCAAATTCATCTATCTATATGGGAGAGAACAGAGGGAAACCTAAATATAAAAACAGCTACTGTAGACGAAAGCTTCAACCTAGAAGACCAAAATATGGTGAGCCAAGTGGGATTTGTGTACTGATCATTACCACCAAGTATCATCAAGTTTGGGTGAAAAAATATTTGCTGGTATTTCGGAAACACGTTATTTCTTAGAAGCTTGGCAACCCCTCTCAATGAAATTGCTTTCCACAGTCTCTGCCTAGGGCTACTTGAAGAGGAAACAAACCATAGAGACAAAACTGAGAACTCCTTTATTTTGTCAAGTTTCAAAGAGCTACTACAAACCATGTTGGATTTAGAGTTCCAAATTCATCTATCTATATATGAGATAACAGAGGGAAACCTAAATATAAAAACTGCTACTGTAGACGAACGCTTCAACCTAAAAGAACAAAATTTGGTGAGCCAAGTGGGATTTGTGTACTGATCATTAGCACCATGTATCATCAAGATTGGGTGAAAAAATATTTTCTGGTATTTCGGAAACTCGTTTTTTCTTAGAAGCTTGGCAACCCCTCTCAATGAAAGTGCTTTTCCACAGTGAGTGCCTAGGGCTACTTGAAGAGGAAACAAACCATAGAGACAAAACTGAGAACTCCGTTATTTTTTCAAGTTTCAAAGAGCTACTACAAACCATGTTGGATTTAGAGTTCCAAATTCATCTATCTATATAGGAGAGAACAGAGGGAAAAATAAGTATAAAAACTGCTACTGTAGACGAACGCTTCAACCTAGAAGAACAAAATTTGGTGAGCCTAGTGGGATTTGTGTACTGATCATTACCACCAAGTATCATCCAGATTCGGTGAAAAAATATTTGCTGGTATTTGAGAAAGTCGTAATTTCTTAGAAGCTTGGCAACCCCTCTCAATGAAAGTGCTTTTCCACAGTCTGTGCCTAGGGCTACTTGAAGAGGAAACAAACAATAGAGACAAAACTGAGAACACCTTTATTTTGTCAAGTTTCAAAGAGCTACTAGAAACCATGTTGGATTTCGAGTTCCAAATTCATCTATCTATATAGGAGAGAACAGATTGTAACCTAAATATAAAAACTGCTACTGTAGACGAACGCTTCAACCTAGAATAATAAAATTTGGTGAGCCAAGTTGGAAATGTGTTCTAATCATTACCTCCAAGTATCATCAAGATTGGGTGAAAAAATATTTGCTGGTATTTCGGAAACTCGTTATTTCTTAGAAGATTGGCAACCCCTCTCAATGAAAGTGCTTTTCCAAGGTCTGTGCCTAGGGCTACTTGAAGAGGAAACAAAACATAGAGACAAAACTGAGAAATCCGTTATTTTTTCAAGTTTCAAGAGCTACTACAAACCATGTTGGATTTAGAGTTCCAAATTCATCTATCTATATATGATAGAACAGAGTGAAACCTAAATATAAAAACTGCTACTGTAGACGAACGCTTCAACCTAGAAGAACAAAATTTGGTGAGCCAAGTGGGATTTGTGTACTGATCATTAACACCAAGTATCATCAAGATTGGGTGAAAAAATATTTGCTGGTATTTCGGAAACTCGTTATTTGTTAGAAGCTTGGCAACCCCTCTCAATGAAAGTGCTTTTCCACAGTCTGTGCCTAGGGCTACTTGAAGAGGAAACAAACCATAGCGACAAAACTGAGAACTCCTTTATTTTGTCATGTTTCAAAGAGCTACTACAAACCATGTTGGATTTAGAGTTATAAATTCATCTTTCTTTATAGGAGAGAACAGAGGGAAACCTAAATATAAAAACTGCTACTATAGACGAACGATTCAACCTAGAAGAACAAAATTTGGTGAGCCAAGTGGGAATTGTGTACTGATCATTAGCACCAAGTATCATCAAGATTGGGTGAAAAAATATTTGCTGGTATTTCGGAAACTCGTTATTTCTTAGAAGCTTGGCAACCCCTCTCAATGAAAATGATTTCCACAGTCTGTGCCTAGGGCTACTTGAAGAGGAAACAAACCATAGAGACAAAACTGAGAACTCCTTAATTTTGTCAAGTTTCAAAGAGCTACTACAAACCTTGTTGGATTTAGAGTTCCAAATTCATCTATCTATATGGGAGAGAACAGAGGGAAACCTAAATATAAAAACTGCTACTGTAGACGAACGCTTCAACCTAGAAGAACAAAATTTGGTGAGCCAAGTGGGATTTGTGTACTGATCATTACCACCAAGTATCATTAAGATTGGGTGAAAAAATATTTGGTGGTATTTCGGAAACTCGTTATTTCTTAGAAGCTTGGCAACCCCTCTCAATGAAATTGCTTTCCACAGTCTCTGCCTAGGGCTACTTGAAGAGGAAACAAACCATAGAGACAAAACTGAGAACTCCTTTATTTTGTCAAGTTTCAAAGAGCTACTACAAACCATGTTGGATTTAGAGTTCCAAATTCATCTATCTATGGATCAGAGAATCGAGGGAAACCTAAATATAAAAACTGCTACTGTAGACGAACGCTTCAACCTAGAAGAACAAAATTTGGTGAGCCAAGTGTAATTTGTGTACAGACATTATCACCAAGTATCATCAAGATTGGGTGAATAAATATTTGCTGGTATTTCGGAAACTTGTTATTTCTTAGAAGCTTGGCAACCCATCTCAATGAAAGTGCTTTTCCACAGTGTGTGCCTAGGGCTACATGAAGAGGAAACAAACCATAGAGACAAAACAGAGAACTCCTTTATTTTGTCAAGTCTCAAAGAGCTACTACAAACCATGTTGGATTTAGAGTTCCAAATTCATCTATCTATATATGAGATAACAGAGGGAAACCTAAATATAAAAACTGCTACTGTAGACGAACGCTTCAACCTAGAAGAACAAAATTTGGTGAGCCAAGTGGGATTTGTGTACTGATCATTACCACAAAGTATCATCAAGATTGGGTGAAAAAATATTTGCTGGTATTTCGGAAACTCGTTATTTCTTAGAAGCTTGGCAACCCCTCTCAATGAAAGTGCTTTTCCACAGTCTGTGCCTAGGGCTACTTGAAGAGGAAACAAACCATAGCGACAAAACGGAGAACTCCTTTATTTTGTCAAGTTTCAAAGAGCTACTACGAACCATGTTGGATTTAGAGTTCCAAATTCATCTTTCTTTATAGGAGAGAACAGACTGAAACCTAAATATAAAAACTGCTACTGTAGACGAACGCTTCAACCTAGATGAACAAAATTTGGTGAGCCAAGTGGGATTTGTGCACTGATCATTAGCACCAAGTATCATCAAGATTGGGTGAAAAAATATTTGCTGGTATTTCAAAAACTCGTTATTTCTTAGAAGCTTGGCAACCCCTCTCAATGAAAGTGCTTTTCCACACTCTGTGCCTTGGGCTAGTTGAAGAGGAAACAAACCATACAGACAAAACTGAGAACTCCTTTATTTTGTCAAGTTTTAAAGAGCTACTACAAACCATGTTGGATTTAGAGTTCCAAATTCATCTATCTATATGGGAGAGAACAGAGGGAAAGCTAAATATAAAAACAGCTACTGTAGACGAACGCTTCAACCTAGAAGAACAAAATTTGGTGAGCCAAGTGGGATTTGTGTACTGATCATTACCACCAAGTATCATCAAGTTTGGGTGAAAAAATATTTGCTGGTATTTCGGAAAATCGTTATTTCTTAGAAGCTTGGCAACCCCTCTCAATGAAATTGCTTTCCACAGTCTCTGCCTAGGGCTACTTGAAGAGGAAACAAACCATAGAGACAAAACTGAGAACTCCTTTATTTTGTCAAGTTTCAAAGAGCTACTACAAACCATGTTGGATTTACAGTTCCAAATTCATCTATCTATGTATCAGAGAATCGAGGGAAACCTAAATATAAAAACTGCTACTGTAGACGAACGCTTCAACCTAGAAGAACAAAATTTGGTGAGCCAAGTGTAATTTGTGTACAGATCATTAGCACCAAGTATCATCAAGATTGGGTGAATAAATATTTGCTGGTATTTCGGAAACTCGTTATTTCTTAGAAGCTTGGCAACCCCTCTCAATGAAAGTGCTTTTCCACAGTGAGTGCCTAGGGCTACTTGAAGAGGAAACAAACCATAGAGACAAAACTGAGAACTCCTTTATTTTGTCAAGTTTCAAAGAGCTACTACAAACCATGTTGGATTTAGAGTTCCAAATTCATCTATCTATATATGAGATAACAGAGGGAAACCTAAATGTAAAAACTGCTACTGTAGACGAACGCTTCAACCTAGAAGAACAAAATTTGGTGAGCCAAGTGGGATTTGTGTACTGATCATTAGCACCAAGTATCATCAAGATTGGGTGAAAAAATATTTTCTGGTATTTCGGAAACTCGTTTTTTCTTAGAAGCTTGGCAACCCCTCTCAATGAAAGTGCTTTTCCACAGTGAGTGCCTAGGGCTACTTGAAGAGGAAACAAACCATAGAGACAAAACTGAGAACTCCGTTATTTTTTAAAGTTTCAAAGAGCTACTACAAACCATGTTGGATTTAGAGTTCCAAATTCATCTATCTATATAGGAGAAAACAGAGGGAAAAATAAGTATAAAAACTGCTACTGTAGACGAACGCTTCAACCTAGAAGAACAAAATTTGGTGAGCCTAGTGGGATTTGTGTACTGATCATTACCACCAAGTATCATCCAGATTCGGTGAAAAAATATTTGCTGGTATTTGAGAAAGTCGTAATTTCTTAGAAGCTTGGCAACCCCTCTTAATGAAAGTGCTTTTCCACAGTCTGTGCCTAGGGCTACTTGAAGAGGAAACAAACAATAGAGACAAAACTGAGAACTCCATTATTTTGTCAAGTTTCAAAGAGCTACTAGAAACCATGTTGGATTTCGAGTTCCAAATTCATCTATCTATATAGGAGAGAACAGAGGGTAACCTAAATATAAAAACTGCTACTGTAGACGAACGCTTCAACCTAGAATAACAAAATTTGGTGAGCCAAGTTGGAAATGTGTTCTAATCATTACCTCCAAGTATCATCAAGATTGGGTGAAAAAATATTTGCTGCTATTTCGGAAACTCGTTATTTCTTAGAAGCTTGGCAACCCCTCTCAATGAAAGTGCTTTTCCACAGTCTGTGCCTAGGGCTACTTGAAGAGGAAACAAACCATAGAGACAAAACTGAGAACTCCTTAATTTTGTCAAGTTTCAAAGAGCTACTACAAACCTTGTTGGATTTAGAGTTCCAAATTCATCTATCTATATGGGAGAGAACAGAGGGAAACCTAAATATAAAAACTGCTACTGTAGACGAACGCTTCAACCTAGAAGAACAAAATTTGGTGAGCCAAGTGGGATTTGTGTACTGATCATTACCACCAAGTATCATTAAGATTGGGTGAAAAAATATTTGCTGGTATTTCGGAATCTCGTTATTTGTTAGAAGCTTGGCAACGCCTCTCAATGAAATTGCTTTCCACAGTCTCTGCCTAGGGCTACTTGAAGAGGAAACAAACCATAGAGACAAAACTGAGAACTCCTTTATTTTGTCAAGTTTCAAAGTGCTACTACAAACCATGTTGGATTTAGAGTTCCAAATTCATCTATCTATGTATCAGAGAATCGAGGGAAACCTAAATATAAAAACTGCTACTGTAGACGAACGCTTCAACCTAGAAGAACAAAATTTGGTGAGCCAAGTGTAATTTGTGTACAGATCATTATCACCAAGTATCATCAAGATTGGGTGAATAAATATTTGCTGGTATTTCGGAAACTCGTTATTTCTTAGAAGCTTGGCAACCCCTCTCAATGAAAGTGCTTTTCCACAGTGTGTGCCTAGGGCTACTTGAAGAGGAAACAAACCATAGCGACAAAACGGAGCACTCCTTTATTTTGTCAAGTTTCAAAGAGCTACTACGAACCATGTTGGATTTAGAGTTCCAAATTCATCTTTCTTTATAGGAGAGAACAGAGGGAAACCTAAATATAAAAACTGCTACTGTAGACGAACGCTTCAACCTAGATGAACAAAATTTGGTGAGCCAAGTGGGATTTGTGTACTGATCATTAGCACCAAGTATCATCAAGATTGGGTGAAAAAATATTTGCTGGTATTTCGGAAACTCGTTATTTCTTAGAAGCTTGGCAACCCCTCTCAATGAAAGTGCTTTTCCACACTCTGTGCCTTGGGCTACTTGAAGAAGAAATAAACCATAGAGACAAAACTGAGAACTCCGTTATTTTTTCAAGTCTCAAAGAGCTACTGCAAACCATGTTGGATTTTGAGTTCCAAATTCATCTATCTATATATCAGAGAATCGAGGGAAACCTAAATATAAAAACTGCTACTCGAGACGAACGCTTCAACCTAGATGAACAAAATTTGGTGAGCCAAGTGGGATTTGTGTACTCAACATTAGCACCAAGTATCATCAAGATTGGGTGAAAAAATATTTGCTGGTATTTCGGAAACTCGTTATTTCTTAGAAGCTTGGCAACCCCTCTCAATGAAATTGCTTTCCACAGTCTCTGCCTAGGGCTACTAGAAGAGGAAACAAACCATAGAGACAAAACTGAGAACTCCTTTATTTTGTCAAGTTTCAAAGAGCTACTACAAACCATGTTGGATTTACAGTTCCAAATTCATCTATCTATGTATCAGAGAATCGAGGGAAACCTAAATATAAAAACTGCTACTGTAGACGAACGCTTCAACCTAGAAGAACAAAATTTGGTGAGCCAAGTGTAATTTGTGTACAGATCATTATCACCAAGTATCATCAAGATTGGGTGAATAAATATTTGCTGGTATTTCGGAAACTCGTTATTTCTTAGAAGCTTGGCAACCCATCTCAATGAAAGTGCTTTTCCACAGTGTGTGCCTAGGGCTAATTGAAGAGAAAACAATCCATAGAGACAAAACTGAGAACTCCTTTATTTTTTCAAGTTTCAAAGAGCTACTACAAACCATGTTGGATTTAGAGTTCCAAATTCATCTATCTATACAGGAGAGAACAGAGGGAAACCTAAATATAAAAACTGCTAATGTAGACGAACGCTTCAACCTAAAAGAACAAAATTTGGTGAGCCAAGTGGGATTTGTGTACTGATCATTAGCACCAAGTATCATCAAGATTGGGTGAATAAATATTTGCTGGTATTTCGGAAACTCGTTATTTCTTAGAAGCTTGGCAACCCCTCTCAATGAAAGTGCTTTTCCACAGTGAGTGCCTAGGGCTACTTGAAGAGGAAAGAAACCATAGAGACAAAACTGAGAACTCCTTTATTTTGTCAAGTTTCAAAGAGCTACTACAAACCATGTTGGATTTAGAGTTCCAAATTCATCTATCTATATATGAGAGAACAGAGGGAAACCTAAATATAAAAACTGCTACTGTAGACGAACGCTTCAACCTAAAAGAACAAAATTTGGTGAGCCAAGTGGGATTTGTGTACTGATCATTAGCACCAAGTATCATCAAGATTGGGTGAAAAAATATTTTCTGGTATTTCGGAAACTTGTTTTTTCTTAGAAGCTTGGCAACCCCTCTCAATGAAAGTGCTTTTCCACAGTGAGTGCCTAGGGCTACTTGAAGAGGAAACAAACCATAGAGACAAAACTGAGAACTCCGTTATTTTTTAAAGTTTCAAAGAGCTACTACAAACCATGTTGGATTTAGAGTTCCAAATTCATCTATCTATATAGGAGAAAACAGAGGGAAAAATAAGTATATAAACTGCTACTGTAGACGAACGCTTCAACCTAGAAGAACAAAATTTGGTGAGCCTAGTGGGATTTGTGTACTGATCATTACCACCAAGTATCATCCAGATTCGGTGAAAAAATATTTGCTGGTATTTGAGAAAGTTGTAATTTCTTAGAAGCTTGGCAACCCCTTTTAATGAAAGTGCTTTTCCACAGTCTGTGCCTAGGGCTACTTGAAGAGGAAACAAACCATAGCGACAAAACTGAGAACTCCTTTATTTTGTCAAGTTTCAAAGAGCTACTACAAACCATGTTGGATTTAGAGTTATAAATTCATCTTTCTTTATAGGAGAGAACAGAGGGAAACCTAATTATAAAAACTGCTACTATAGACGAACAATTCAACCTAGAAGAACAAAATTTGGTGAGCCAAGTGGGAATTGTGTATTGATCATTAGCACCAAGTATCTGCAAGATTGGGTGAAAAAATATTTGCTGCTATTTCGGAAACTCGTTATGTCTTAGAAGCTTGGCAACCCCTCTCAATGAAAGTGCTTTTCCACAGTCTGTGCCTAGGGCTCCTTGAAGAGGAAACAAACCATAGAGACAAAACTGAGAACTCCTTAATTTTGTCAAGTTTCAAAGTGCTACTACAAACCTTGTTGGATTTAGAGTTCCAAATTCATCTATCTATATGGGAGAG
>NW_027510632.1:0-32088 GCF_048772815.1 Callospermophilus lateralis
CTAGGAGAACTAAACTTTGGCATCCAAGTGGGATTGGTGTACTGATCATTACTTGAAAGTATCATGAAGATTGGATGAAAAAATATATGTTGAGATTTCACGAGACTCTAGTGTGTTGGAAGTTTGGCAACCCCTTTCAGTATAAGTGTTATTCGCCAGTCCCAGCTTTAGGATACAAGAGGAAACAAACCTTAGAGATAGAACGTAGAACAACTTTATTGTGTCAAGTTTCAAGAAGCTAGCACAAACCGTGTTTGATTTAGAGTTCGAACTGCATCTGTCAATATAGGAGAAAACAGAGTGAAACCTATAATTTCTAACTGTTCCTGCAAACGAATGCTACAACCTAGAAGAACAAAACTTGGGCATCCACGTTTGATTGGTGTACTGATCAATACTTGAAAGAATCATGAAGATTGGATGAAAAAATATATGTTGAGATTTCGATAGACGGTAGTTTTTGGGAAGCTTAACAACGCCTTTCAATGAAAGTGTTATTCGCCAGTCTCTGCTTAAGGCTACATCAAGAGGAAACAAACCTTAGAGATAGAACGTAGAACTACTTTATTGTGTCAAGTTTCAAGAAGCTAGCACAAACCATGTTTGATTTAGAGTTCGAACTGCATCTGTCAATATACGAGAAAACAGAGTGAAAACTAAAAATTCAAACTTTTACTGCAAACGAATGCTTCAAGCTAGGAGAACGAAACCTGAACATCCCCGTTTTATTGGTGTACTGCTGATTAAATAAAATTATCATGAAGGTCGCAAAATAAAAATATGTTGAGATTTCAGGAGACTGTAGTATTTTGGCAGCCTAATAACGCCTTTCATTGAATGTGTCTTTCGTCAGTCTCTGCTTAGGTCTACATCCAGAGGAAACAAAAAATAAAAATAGAATGTAGAACTACTTTATTGTGTCAAGTTTCAAGAAGCTAGCACAAACCGTGTTTGATTTAGAGTTCGAACTACATTTGTCAATATAGGAGAAAACAGAGTGAAACCTAAAAATTCAAACTGTTACTCCAAAAGAATGCTTCAATCTAGGAGAACTAAACTTTGGCATCCAAGTGGGATTGGTGTACTGATCATTACTTGAAAGTATCATGAAGATTGGATGAAAAAATATATGTTGAGGTTTCAGGAGACTCTAGTGTGTTGGAAGTTTGGCAACCCCTTTCAGTATAAGTGTTATTGGCCAGTCCCAGCTTTAGGATACAAGAGGAAACAAACCTTAGAGATAGAACGTAGAACTACTTTATTGTGTCAAGTTTCAAGAAGCTAGCACAAACCGTGTTTGATTTAGAGTTCTAACTGCATCTGTCAATATAGGAGAAAACAGAGTGAAACCTATAATTTCTAACTGTTCCTGCAAACGAATGCTACAACCTAGAAGAACAAAACTTGGGCATCCACGTTTGATTGGTGTACTGATCAATACCTGAAAGAATCATGAAGATTGGATGAAAAAATATATGTTGAGATTTCAGGAGACGGTAGTTTTTTGGAAGCTTAACAACGCCTTTCATTGAAAGTGTTATTCGCCAGTCTCTGCTTAAGGCTACATCAGGAGAAAACAAATCTTAGAGATAGAACGTAGAACTACTTTATTGTGTCAAGTTTCAAGAAGCTACCACAAACCATGTTTGATTTAGAGTTCGAACTGCATCTGTCAATATAAGAGAAAACAGAGTGAAAACTAAAAATTCAAACTGTTACTGCAAACGAATGCTTCAACCTAGGAGAACGAAACTTGAACATCCACGTTTTATTGGTGTACTGCTGATTACATGAAATTATCATGAAGTTCGAAAAAAAAAATATGTTGAGATTTCAGGAGACTGTAGTATTTGCCAGCCTAACAATGCCTTTCATTGAATGTGTCTTTCGTCAGTCTCTGCTTAGGTCTACATCCAGAGGAAACAAAAAATAAAAATAGAATGTAGAACTACTTTACTGTTTCAAGTTTCAAGAAGCTAGCACAAACCGTGTTTGATTTAGAGTTCGAACTACATTTGTCAATATAGGAGAAAACAGAGTGAAACCTAAAAATTCAAACTGTTACTCCAAAAGAATGCTTCAATCTAGGAGAACTAAACTTTGGCATCCAAGTGGGATTGGTGTACTGATCATTACTTGAAAGTATCATGAAGATTTCATGAAAAAATATATGTTGAGATTTCAGGAGACTCTAGTGTGTTGGAAGTTTGGCAACCCCTTTCAGTATAAGTGTTATTTGCCAGTCCCAGCTTTAGGATACAAGAGGAAACAAACCTTAGAGATAGAACGTAGAACTACTTTATAGTGTCAAGTTTCAAGAAGCTAGCACAAACCGTGTTTGATTTAGAGTTCTAACTGCATCTGTCAATATAGGGGAAAACAGAGTGAAACCTGAAAATTCAAACTGTTACTCCAAAAGAATGCTTCAATCTAGGAGAACTAAACTTTGGCATCCAAGTGGGATTGGTGTACTGATCATTACTTGAAAGTATCATGAAGATTGGATGAAAAAATATATGTTGAGATTTCAGGAGACTCTAGTGTGTTGGAAGTTTGGCAACCCCTTTCAGTATAAGTGTTATTCGCCAGTCCCAGCTTTAGGATACAAGAGGAAACAAACCTTAGAGATAGAACGTAGAACTACTTTATTGTGTCAAGTTTCAAGAAGCTAGCACAAACCGTGTTTGATTTAGAGTTCTAACTGCATCTGTCAATATAGGAGAAAACAGAGTGAAACCTATAATTTCTAACTGTTCCTGCAAACGAATGCTACAAACTAGAAGAACAAAACTTGGGCATCCACGTTTGATTGGTGTACTGATCAATACTTGAAAGAATCATGAAGATTGGATGAAAAAATATATGTTGAGATTTCAGGAGACGGTAGTTTTTTGGAAGCTTAACAACGCCTTTCATTGAAAGTGTTATTCGCCAGTCTCTGCTTAAGGCTACATCAAGACGAAACAAATCTTAGAGATAGAACGTAGAACTACTTTATTGTGTCAAGTTTCAAGAAGCTACCACAAACCATGTTTGATTTAGAGTTCGAACTGCATCTGTCAATATAGGAGAAAACAGAGTGAAAACTAAAAATTCAAACTGTTACTGCAAACGAATGCTTCAAGCTAGGAGAACGAAACTTGAACATCCACGTTTCATTGGTGTACTGCTGATTACATAAAATTATCATGAAGGTCGGAAAAAAAAATATGTTGAGATTTCAGGAGACTGTAGTATTTTGGCAGCCTAACAACGCCTTTCATTGAATGTGTCTTTCGTCAGTCTCTGCTTAGGTCTACATCCAGAGGAAACAAAAAATAAAAATAGAATGTAGAACTACTTTACTGTTTCAAGTTTCAAGAAGCTAGCACAAACCGTGTTTGATTTAGAGTTCGAACTACATTTGTCAATATAGGAGAAAACAGAGTGAAACCTAAAAATTCAAACTGTTACTCCAAAAGAATGCTTCAATCTAGGAGAACTAAACTTTGGCATCCAAGTGGGATTGGTGTACTGATCATTACTTGAAAGTATCATGAAGATTGGATGAAAAAATATATGTTGAGATTTCAGGAGACTCTACTGTGTTGGAAGTTTGGCAACCCCTTTCAATATAAGTGTTATTTGCCAGTCCCAGCTTTAGGATACAAGAGGAAACAAACCTTAGAGATAGAAAGTAGAACTACTTTATTGTGTCAAGTTTCAAGAAGCTAGCACAAACCGTGTTTGATTTAGAGTTCTAACTGCATCTGTCAATATAGGAGAAAACAGAGTGAAACCTATAATTTCTAACTGTTCCTGCAAACGAATGCTACAACCTTGAAGAACAAAACTTGGGCATCCACGATTGATTGGTGTATTGATCAATACTTGAAAGAATCATGAAGATTGGATGAAAAAATATATGTTGAGATTTCAGGAGACGGTAGTTTTTTGGAAGCTTAACAACGCCTTTCATTTAAAGTGTTATTCGCCAGTCTCTGCTTAAGGCTACATCAAGAGGAAACAAACCTTAGAGATAGAACGTAGAACTACTTTATTGTGTCAAGTTTCAAGAAGCTAGCACAAACCATGTTTGATTTAGAGTTTGAACTGCATCTGTCAATATAGGAGAAAACATATTGAAAACTAAAAATTCAAACTGTTACTGCAAACGAATTCATCAACCTAGGAGAACGAAACTTGAACATCCACGTTTTATTGGTGTACTGCTCATTACTTGAAATTATCATGTAGGTCGGAAAAAAAATATGTTGAGATTTCAGGAGACAGTAGTATTTTGGCAGCCTAACAACGCCTTTCATTGAATGTGTCTTTCGTCAGTCTCTGCTTAGGTCTACATCCAGAGGAAACAAAAAATAAAAATAGAATGTAGAACTACTTTACTGTTTCAAGTTTCAAGAAGCTAGCACAAACCGTGTTTGATTTAGAGTTCGAACTACATTTGTCAATATAGGAGACAACAGAGTGAAAACTAAAAATTCAAACTGTTACTCCAAAAGAATGCTTCAATCTAGGAGAACTAAACTTTGGCATCCAAGTGGGATTGGTGTACTGATCATTACTTGAAAGTATCATGAAGATTGGATGAAAAAATATATGTTGAGATTTCAGGAGACTCTAGTGTGTTGGAAGTTTGGCAACCCCTTTCAGTATAAGTGTTATTCGCCAGTCCCAGCTTTAGGATACAAGAGGAAACAAACCTTAGAGATAGAACGTAGAACTACTTTATTGTGTCAAGTTTCAAGAAGCTAGCACAAACCGTGTTTGATTTAGAGTTCTAACTGCATTGTCAATATAGGAGAAAACAGAGTGAAACCTACAATTTCTAACTGTTCCTGCAAACGAATGCTACAACCTAGAAGAACAAAACTGGGGCATCCACGTTTGATTGGTGTACTGATTTATACTTGAAAGAATCATGAAGATTGGATGAAAAAATATATGTTGAGATTTCAGGAGACGGTAGTTTTTTGGAAGCTTAACAACGCCTTTCATTGAAAGTGTTATTCGCCAGTCTCTGCTTAAGGCTACATTAAGAGGAAACAAACCTTAGATATAGAACGTAGAACTACTTTACTGTGTCAAGTTTCAAGAAGCTAGCACAACCGTGTTTGATTTAGAGTTCTAACTGCATCTGTCAATATAGGAGAAAACAGAGTAAAACCTATAATTTTAACTGTTCCTGCAAACGAATGCTACAACCTAGAAGAACAAAACTTGGGCATCCACGTTTGATTGGTGTACTGATCAATACTTGAAAGAATCATGAAGATTTAATGAAAAAATATATGTTGAGATTTCAGGAGACTCTAGTGAGTTGGAAGTTTATCAACCCCTTTCAGTATAAGTGTTATTCGCCAGTCCCAGCTTTAGGATACAAGAGGAAACAAACCTTAGAGATAGAACGTAGAACTACTTTATTGTGTCAAGTTTCAAGAAGCTAGCACAAACCGTGTTTGATTTAGAGTTCTAACTGCATCTGTCAGTATAGGAGAAAACAGAGTGAAACCTATAATTTCTAACTGTTCCTGCAAACGAATGCTACAACCTAGAAGAACAAAACTTGGGCATCCACGTTTGATTGGTGTATTGATCAATACTTGAAAGAATCATGAAGATTGGATGAAAAAAAATATGTTGAGATTTCAGGAGACGGTAGTTTTTTGGAAGCTTAACAACGCCTTTCATTGAAAGAGTTATTCGCCAGTCTCTGCTTAAGGCTACATCAAGAGGAAACAAATCTTAGAGATAGAACGTAGAACTACTTAATTGTGTCAAGTTTCAAGAAGCTACCACAAACCATGTTTGATTAGAGTTCGAACTGCATCTGTCAATATAGGAGAAAACAGAGTGAAAACTAAAAATTCAAACTGTTACTGCAAACGAATGCTTCAACCTAGGAGAACGAAACTTGAACATCCACGTTTTATTGGTGTACTGCTTATTACATGAAATTATCATGAAGTTCGGAAAAAAAAATATGTTGAGATTTCAGGAGACTGTAGTATTTTGGCAGCCTAACAACGCCTTTCATTGAATGTGTCTTTCGTCAGTCTCTGCTTAGGTCTCCATCCAGAGGAAACAAAAAATAAAAATAGAATGTAGAACTACTTTACTGTTTCAAGTTTCAAGAAGCTAGCACAAACCGTGTTTGATTTAGAGTTCGAACTACATTTGTCAATATAGGAGAAAACAGAGTGAAACCTAAAAATTCAAACTGTTACTCCAAAAGAATGCTTCAATCTAGGAGAACTAAACTTTGGCATCCAAGTGGGATTGGTGTACTGATCATTACTTGAAAGTATCATGAAGATTGGATGAAAAAATACATGTTGAGATTTCAGGAGACTCTAGTGTGTTGGCAGTTTGGCAACCCCTTTCAGTATAAGTGTTATTCGTAGTCCCAGCTTTAGGATACAAGAGGAAACAAACCTTAGAGATAGAACGTAGAACTACTTTATTGTGTCAAGTTTCAAGAAGCTAGCACAAACCGTGTTTGATTTAGAGTTCTAACTGCATCTGTCAATATAGGAGAAAACAGAGTGAAACCTATAATTTCTAACTGTTCCTGCAAACGAATGCTACAACCTAGAAGAACAAAACTTGGGCATCCACGTTTGATTGGTGTACTAATCAATACTTGAAAGAATCATGAAGATTGGATGAAAAAATATATGTTGAGATTTCAGGAGACGGTAGTTTTTGGGAAGCTTAACAACGCCTTTCATTGTAAGTGTTATTCGCCAGTCTCTGCTTAAGGCTACATCAAGAGGAAACAAACCTTAGAGAGAGAACGTAGAACTTCTTTATTGTGTCAAGTTTCAAGAAGCTAGCACAAACCATGTTTGATTTAGTGTTCGAACTGCATCTGTCAATATACGAGAAAACAGAGTGAAAATTAAAAATTCAAACTGTTACTGCAAACGAATTCTTCAAGCTAGGAGAACGAAACTTGAACATCCACGTTTTATTGGTGTACTGCTGATTACATGAAATTATCATGAAGGTCGGAAAAGAAAAATATGTTGAGATTTCAGGAGACTGTAGTATTTTGGCAGCCTAACAACGCGTTTTCATTGAATGTGTCTTTCGTCAGTCTCTGCTTAGGTCTACATCCAGAGGAAACAAAAAATAAAAATAGAATGTAGAACTACTTTATTGTGTCAAGTTTCAAGAAGCTAGCACAAACCGTGTTTGATTTAGAGTTCGAACTACATTTGTCAATATAGGAGAAAACAGAGTGAAACCTAAAAATTCAAACTGTTACTCCAAAAGAATGCTTCAATCTAGGAGAACTAATCTTTGGCATCCAAGTGGGATTGGTGTACTGATCATTACTTGAAAGTATTATGAAGATTGGATGAAAAAATATATGTTGAGATTTCAGAAGACTCTAGTGTGTTGGAAGTTTGGCAACCCCTTTCAGTATAAGTGTTATTCGCCAGTCCCAGCTTTAGGATACAAGAGGAAACAAACCTTAGAGATAGAACGTAGAACTACTTTATTGTGTCAAGTTTCAAGAAGCTAGCACAAACCGTGTTTGATTTAGAGTTCTAACTGCATCTGTCAATATAGGAGAAAACAGAGTGAAACCTATAATTTCTAACTGTTCCTGCAAACGAATGCTACAAACCTAGAAGAACAAAACTTGGGCATCCACGTTTGATTGGTGTACTGATCAATACTTGAAAGAATCATGAAGATTGGATCAAAAAATATATGTTGAGATTTCAAGAGACGGTAGTTTTTTGGAAGCTTAACACGCCTTTCATTGAAAGTGTTATTCGCCAGTCTCTGCTTAAGGCTACATCAAGTGGAAACAAACCTTAGAGATAGAACGTAGAACTACATTATTGTGTCAAGTTTCAAGAAGCTAGCACAAACCATGTTTCATTTAGAGTTCGAACTGCATCTGTCAATATAGGAGAAAACAGAGTGAAAACTAAAAATTCAAACTGTTACTGCAAACGAATGCTTCAACCTAGGAGAACGAAACTTGAACATCCACGTTTTATTGGTGTAATGCTCATTACTTGAAATTATCATGAAGGTCGGGGAAAAAAAAATATGTTGAGATTTCAGGAGACTGTAGTATTTTGACAGCCTAACAACGCCTTTCATTGAATGTGTCTTTCGTCAGTCTCTGCTTAGGTCTCCATCCAGATTAAACAAAAAATAAAAATAGAATGTAGAACTACTTTACTGTTTCAAGTTTCAAGAAGCTGGCACAAAACCGTGTTTGATTTAGAGGTTCGAACTACATTCGTCAATATAGGAGAAAACAGAGTGAAACCTAAAAATTCAAACTGTTACTCCAAAAGAATGCTTCAATCTAGGAGAACAAAACTTTGGAATCCAAGGTGGATTGGTGTACTGATCATTACTTGAAAGTATCATGAAGATTGGATGAAAATATGTATGTTGAGATTTCAGGAGACTCTAGTTTGTTGGAAGTTTGGCAAACCCTTTCAGTATAAGTGTTATTCGTAGTCCCAGCTTTAGGATACTAAGAGGAAACAAACCTTAGAAACGTAGAACTACTTTATTGTGTCAAGTTTCAAGAAGCTAGCACAAACCGTGTTTGATTTAGAGTTCTAACTGCATCTGTCAATATAGGAGAAAACAGAGTGAAACCTATAATTTGTAACTGTTCCTGCAAACGAATGCTACAACCTAGAAGAACAAAACTTGGGCATCCACGTTCGATTGGTGTACTGATCAATACTTGAAAAAATCATGAAGATTGGATGAAAAAGTATATGTTGAGATTTCAGGAGACGGTAGTTTTTTGGAAGCTTAACAACGCCTTTCATTGAAAGTGTTATTCGCCAGTCTCTGCCCAAGGCTACATCAAGAGGAAACAAACCCTTAGAGATAGAACGTAGAACTACTTTATTGTGTCAAGTTTCAAGAAGCTAGCACAAACCGTGTTTGATTTAGAGTTCGAACTACATTTGTCAATATAGGAGAAAACAGAGTGAAACCTAAATATTCAAACTGTTACTCCAAAAGAATGCTTCAATCTAGGAGAACTAAACTTTGGCATCCAAGTGGGATTAGTGCACTGATCATTACTTGAAAGTATCATGAAGATTGGATGAAAAAATATATGTTGAGATTTCAGGAGACTCTAGTGTGTTGGAAGTTTGGCAACCTTTTTCAGTATAAGTGTTATTCGCCAGTCGCAGCTTTAGGATACAAGAGGAAACAAACCTTAGAGATAGAACGTAGAACTACTTTATTGTGTCAAGTTTCAAGAAGCTAGCACAAACCGTGTTTTATTTAGAGTTCTAACTGCATCTGTCAATATAGGAGAAAACAGAGTGAAACCTATAATTTCTAACTGTTCCTGCAAACGAATTCTTCAAGCTAGGAGAACGAAACTTGAACATCCACGTTTTATTGGTGTACTGCTGATTACATGAAATTATCATGAAGGTCGGAAAAGAAAAATATGTTGAGATTTCAGGAGACTGTAGTATTTTGGCAGCCTAACAACGCCTTTCATTGAATGTGTCTTTCGTCAGTCTCTGCTTAGGTCTACATCCAGAGGAAACAAAAAATAAAAATAGAATGTAGAACTACTTTATTGTGTCAAGTTTCAAGAAGCTAGCACAAACCGTGTTGGATTTAGAGTTCGAACTACATTTGTCAATATAGGAGAAAACAGAGTGAAACCTAAAAACTCAAACTGTTACTCCAAAAGAATGCTTCAATCTAGGAGAACTAAACTTTGGCATCCAAGTGGGATTGGTGTACTGCTCTTTACTTGAAAGTATCATGAAGATTGGATGAATAAATATATGTTGAGATTTCACGAGACTCTAGTGTGTTGGAAGTTTGGCAACCCCTTTCAGTATAAGTGTTATTCGCCAGTCCCAGCTTTAGGATACAAGAGGAAACAAACCTTAGAGATAGAACGTAGAACAACTTTATTGTGTCAAGTTTCAAGAAGCTAGCACAAACCGTGTTTGATTTAGAGTTCGAACTGCATCTGTCAATATAGGAGAAAAACAGAGTGAAACCTATAATTTCTAACTGTTCCTGCAAACGAATGCTACAACCTAGAAGAACAAAACTTGGGCATCCACGTTTGATTGGTGTACTGATCAATACTTGAAAGAATCATGAAGATTGGATCAAAAAATATATGTTGAGATTTCAAGAGACGGTAGTTTTTTGGAAGCTTAACACGCCTTTCATTGAAAGTGTTATTCGCCAGTCTCTGCTTAAGGCTACATCAAGTGGAAACAAACCTTAGAGATAGAACGTAGAACTACATTATTGTGTCAAGTTTCAAGAAGCTAGCACAAACCGTGTTTGATTTAGAGTTCTAACTGCATCTGTCAATATAGGAGAAAACAGAGTGAAACCTATAATTTCTAACTGTTCCTGCAAACGAATGCTACAACCTAGAAGAACAAAACTTGGGCATCCACGTTTGATTGGTGTACTGATCAATACTTGAAAGAATCATGAAGATCTGATGAAAAAATATATGTTGAGATTTCAGGAGACGGTAGTTTTTTGGAAGCTTAACAACGCCTTTCATTGAAAGTGTTATTCGCCAGTCTCTGCTTAAGGCTACATCAAGAGGAAACAAAACTTAGAGATAGAACGTAGAACTACTTTATTGTGTCAAGTTTCAAGAAGCTAGCACAAACCATGTTTGATTTAGAGTTCTTACTGCATCTGTCAATATACGAGAAAACAGAGTGAAAACTAAAAATTCAAACTTTTACTGCAAACGAATGCTTCAAGCTAGGAGAACGAAACTTGAACATCCCCGTTTTATTGGTGTACTGCTGATTAAATAAAATTATCATGAAGGTCGGAAAAAAAAATATGTTGAGATTTCAGGAGACTGTAGTATTTTGGCAGCCTAATAACGCCTTTCATTGAATGTGTCTTTCGTCAGTCTCTGCTTAGGTCTACATCCAGAGGAAACAAAAAATAAAAATAGAATGTAGAACTACTTTATTGTGTCAAGTTTCAAGAAGCTAGCACAAACCGTGTTTGATTTAGAGTTCGAACTACATTTGTCAATATAGGAGAAAACAGAGTGAAACCTAAAAATTCAAACTGTTACTCCAAAAGAATGCTTCAATCTAGGAGAACTAAACTTTGGCATCCAAGTGGGATTGGTGTACTGATCATTACTTGAAAGTATCATGAAGATTGGATGAAAAAATATATGTTGAGGTTTCAGGAGACTCTAGTGTGTTGGAAGTTTGGCAACCCCTTTCAGTATAAGTGTTATTCGTAGTCCCAGCTTTAGGATACAGGAAGAGGAAAACAAACCTTAGAGATAGAACGTAGAACTACTTTATTGTGTCAAGTTTCAAGAAGCTAGCACAAACCATGTTTGATTTAGAGTTCTAACTGCATTCTGTCAATATAGGAGAAAACAGAGTGAAACCTATAATTTCTAACTGTTCCTGCAAAAGAATGCTACAAACTAGAAGAACAAAACTTGGGCATCCACGTTTGATTGGTGTACTGATCAATACATGAAAGAATCATGAAGATTGCATGAAAAGATATATGTTGAGATTTCAGGAGACGGTAGTTTTTTGGAAGCTTAACAACGCCTCTCATTGAAAGTGTTATTCGCCAGTGTCTGCTTAAGGGTACATCAAGAGGAAACAAACCTTAGAGATAGAATGTAAAACTACTTTATCGTGTCAAGTTTCAAGAAGCTAGCACAAACCATGTTTGATTTAGAGTTCGAACTGCATCTGTCAATATAGGAGAAAACAGAGTGAAAACTAAAAATTCAAACTGTTACTGCAAACGAATGCTTCAACCTAGGAGAACGAAACTTGAACATCCACGTTTTATTGGTGTACTGCTCATTACTTTAAATGATCATGAAGGTCGGAAAAAAAATATGTTGAGATTTCAGGAGACTGTAGTATTTTGGCAGCCTAACAACGCCTTTCATTGAATGTGTCTTTCGTGAGTCTCTGCTTAGGTCTACATCCAGAGGAAACAAAAAATAAAAACAGAATGTAGAACTACTTTACTGTTTCAAGTTTCAAGAAGCTAGCACAAACCGTGTTTGATTTAGAGTTCGAACTACATTTGTCAATATAGGAGAAAACAGAGTGAAACCTAAAAATTCAAACTGTTACTCCAAAAGAATGCTACAATCTAGGAGAACTAAACTTTGGCATCCAAGTGGGATTGGTGTACTGATCATTACTTGAAAGTATCATGAAGATTGGATGAAAAAATATATGTTGAGATTTCAGGAGACTCTAGTGTGTTGGAAGTTTGGCAACCCCTTTCAGTATAAGTGTTATTCGCCAGTCCCAGCTTTAGGATACAAGAGGAAACAAACCTTAGAGATAGAACGTAGAACTACTTTATTGTGTCAAGTTTCAAGAAGCTAGCACAAACCGTGTTTGATTTAGAGTTCTAACTGCATCTGTCAATATAGGAGAAAACAGAGTGAAACCTATAATTTCTAACTGTTCTGCAAACGAATGCTACAACCTAGAAGAACAAAACTTGGGCATCCACGTTTGATTGGTGTACTGATCAATACTTGAAAGAATCATGAAGATTGGATGAAAAAATATATGTTGAGATTTCAGGAGACGGTAGTTTTTGGGAAGCTTAACAACGCCTTTCATTGAAAGTGTTATTCGCCAGTCTCTGCTTAAGGCTACATCAAGAGGAAACAAACCTTAGAGATAGAACGTAGAACTACTTTATCGTGTCAAGTTTCAAGAAGCTAGCACAAACCATGTTTGATTTAGAGTTCGAACTGCATCTGTCAATATAGGAGAAAACAGAGTGAAAACTAAAAATTCAAACTGTTACTGCAAACGCTTCAAGCTAGGAGAACGAAACTTGAACATCCACGTTTTATTGGTGTACTGCTCATTACTTGAAATGATCATGAAGGTCGGAAAAAAAAATATGTTGAGATTTCAGGAGCCTGTAGTATTTTGGCAGCCTAACAACGCCTTTCATTGAATGTGTCTTTTGTCAGTCTCTGCTTAGGTCTACATCCAGAGGAAACAAAAAATAAAAATAGAATGTAGAACTACTTTACTGTTTCAAGTTTCAAGAAGCTAGCACAAACCGTGTTTGATTTAGAGTTCGAAATACATTTGTCAATATAGGAGAAAACAGAGTGAAACCTAAAAATTCAAACTGTTACTCCAAAAGAATGCTTCAATCTAGGAGAACTAAACTTTGGCATCCAAGTGGGATTGGTGTACTGATCATTACTTGAAAGTATCATGAAGATTGGATGAAAAAATATATGTTGAGATGTCAGGAGACTCTAGTGTGTTGGAAGTTTGGCAACCCCTTTCAGTATAAGTGTTATTCACCAGTCCCAGCTTTAGGATACAAGAGGAAACAAACCTTAGAGATAGAATGTAGAACTACTTTACTGTGTCAAGTTTCAAGAAGCTAGCACAAACCGTGTTTGATTTAGAGTTCTAACTGCATCTGTCAATATAGGAGAAAACAGAGTGAAACCTATAATTTCTAACTGTTCCTGCAAACGAATGCTACAACCTAGAAGAACAAAACTTGGGCATCCACGTTTGATTGGTGTACTGATCAATACTTGAAAGAATCATGAAGATTGGATGAAAAAATATATGTTGAGATTTCAGGAGACGGTAGTTTTTTGGAAGCTAACAACGCATTTCATTGAAAGTGTTATTCGCCAGTCTCTGCTTAAGGCTACATCAAGAGGAAACAAACCTTAGAGATAGAACGTAGAACTACTTTATTGTGTCAAGTTTCAAGAAGCTAGCACAAACCATGTTTGATTTAGAGTTCGAACTGCATCTGTCAATATAGGAGAAAACAGAGTGAAACCTATAATTTCTAACTGTTCCTGCAAACGAATGCTACAACCTAGAAGAACAAAACTTGGGCATCCACGTTTGATTGGTGTACTGATCAATACTTGAAAGAATCATGAAGATTGGATGAAAAAATATATGTTGAGATTTCAGGAGACTGTAGTTTTTTGGAAGCTTAACAACGCCTCTCATGAAAGAGTTATTCGCCAGTCTCTGCTTAAGGCTACATCAAGAGGAAACAAACCTTAGAGATAGAACGTAGAACTACTTTATTGTGTCAAGTTTCAAGAAGCTAGCACAAACCATGTTTGATTTAGAGTTCGAACTGCATCTGTCAATATAGGAGAAAACAGAGTGAAAACTAAAAATTCAAACTGTTACTGCAAACGAATGCTTCAACCTAGGAGAACGGAACATGAACATCCACGTTTTATTGGTGTACTGCTCATTACTTGAAATTATCATGAAGGTCGGAAAAAAAATATGTTGAGATTTCAGGAGACAGTAGTATTTTGGCAGCCTAACAAATGACTTTCATTGAATGTGTCTTTCGTCAGTCTCTGCTTAGGTCTACATCCAGGGGAAACAAAAAATAAAAATAGAATGTAGAACTACCTTACTGTTTCAAGTTTCAAGAAGCTAGCACAAACCGTGTTTGATTTAGAGTTCGAACTACATTTGTCAATATAGGAGAAAACAGAGTGAAACCTAAAAATTCAAACTGTTACTCCAAAAGAATGCTTCAATCTAGGAGAATTAAACTTTGGCATCCAAGTGGGATTGGTGTACTGATCATTACTTGAAAGTATCATGAAGATTGGATGAAAAAATATATGTTGAGATTTCAGGAGACTCTTGTGTGTTGGAAGTTTGGCAACCCCTTTCAGTATAAGTGTTATTCGCCAGTCCCAGCTTTAGGATACAAGAGGAAACAAACCTTAGAGATAGAACGTAGAACTACTTTATTGTGTCAAGTTTCAAGAAGCTAGCACAAACCGTGTTTGATTTAGAGTTCTAACTGCATCTGTCAATATAGGAGAAAACAGAGTGAAACCTATAATTTCTAACTGTTCCTGCAAACGAATGCTACAACCTAGAAGAACAAAACTTGGGCATCCACGTTTGATTGGTGTACTGATCAATACTTGAAAGAATCATGAAGATTGGATGAAAAAATATATGTTGAGATTTCAGGAGACGGTAGTTTTTTGGAAGCTTAACAACGCCTCTCATTGAACGTGTTATTCGCCAGTCTCTGCTTAAGGCTACATCAAGAGGAAACAAACCTTAGAGATAGAACGTAGAACTACTTTATTGTGTCAAGTTTCAAGAAGCTAGCACAAACCATGTTTGATTTAGGTTTCGAACTGCATCTGTCAATATAGGAGAAAACAGAGTGAAAACTAAAAATTCAAACTGTTACTGCAAACGAATGCATCAACCTAGGAGAACGAAACTTGAACATCCTCGTTTTATTGGTGTACTGCTCATTACTTGAAATTATCATGAAGGTCGGAAAAAAAATATGTTGAGATTTCAGGAGACTGTAGTATTTTGGCAGCCTAACAACGCCTTTCATTGAATGTGTCTTTCGTCAGTCTCTGCTTAGGTCTACATCCAGAGGAAACAAAAAATAAAAATAGAATGTGGAACTACTTTATTGTTTCAATTTTCAAGAAGCTAGCACAAACCGAGTTTGATTTAGAGTTCGAACTACATTTGTCAATATAGGAGAAAACAGAGTGAAACCTAAAAATTCAAACTGTTACTCCAAAAGAATGCTTCAATCTAGGAGAACTAAACTTTGGCATCCAAGTGGGATTGGTGTACTGACCATTACTTGAAAGTATCATGAAGATTGGATGAAAAAATATACGTTGAGATTTCAGGAGACTCTAGTGTGTTGGAAGTTTGGCAACCCCTTTCAGTATAAGTGTTATTCGCCAGTCCCAGCTTTAGGATACAAGAGGAAACAAACCTTAGAGATAGAACGTAGAACTACTTTATTGTGTCAAGTTTCAAGAAGCTAGCACAAACCATGTTTGATTTAGAGTTCGAACTGCATCTGTCAATATAGGAGAAAACAGAGTGAAAACTAAAAATTCAAACTGTTACTGCAAACGAATGCTTCAACCTAGGAGAACGAAACTTGAACATCCTCGTTTTATTGGTGTACTGCTCATTACTTGAAATTATCATGAAGGTCAGAAAAAAAAATATGTAGAGATTTCAGGAGACTGTAGTATTTTGGCAGCCTAACAACGCCTTTCATTGAATGTGTCTTTCGTCAGTCTCTGCTTAGGTCTACATCCAGAGGAAACAAAAAATAAAAATAGAATGTAGAACTACTTTACTGTTTCAAGTTTCAAGAAGCTAGCACAAACCGTGTTTGATTTAGAGTTTGAACTACATTTGTCAATATAGGAGAAAACAGAGTGAAACCTAAAAATTCAAACTGTTACTCCAAAAGAATGCTTCAATCTAGGAGAACTAAACTTTGGCATCCAAGTGGGATTGGTGTACTGATCATTACTTGAAAGTATCATGAAGATTGGATGAAAAAATATATGTTGAGAATTCAGGAGACTCTAGTGTGTTGGAAGTTTGGCAACTCCTTTCAGTATAAGTGTTATTCGCCAGTCCCAGCTTTAGGATACAAGAGGAAACAAACCTTAGAGATAGAACGTAGAACTACTTTATTGTGTCAAGTTTCAAGAAGCTAGCACAAACCGTGTTTGATTTAGAGTTCTAACTGCATCTGTCAATATAGGAGAAAACAGAGTGAAACCTATAATTTCTAACTATTCCTGCAAACGAATGCTACAACCTAGAAGAACAAAACTTGGGCATCCACGTTTGATTGGTGTACTGATCAATACTTGAGAGAATCATGAAGATTGGATGAAAAAATATATATGTTGAGATTTCAGGAGACGGAGGTTCTTTGGAAGCTTAACAACGCCTCTCATTGAAAGTGTTATTCGCCAGTCTCTCCTTAAGGCTACATCAAGAGGAAACAAACCTTAGAGATAGAACGTAGAACTACTTTATTGTGTCAAGTTTCAAGAAGCTAGCACAAACCATGTTTGATTTATAGTGCGAACTGCATCTGTCAATATAGGAGAAAACAGAGTGAAACCTATAATTTCTAAGTGTTCCTGCAAACGAATGCTACAACCTAGAAGAACAAAACTTGGGCATCCACGTTTGATTGGTGTACTGATCAATACTTGAAAGAATCATGAAGATTGGATGAAAAAATATATGTTGAGATTTCAGGAGACGGTGGTTTTTTGGAAGCTTAACAACGCCTCTCATTGAAAGTGTTATTCGCCAGTCTCTCCTTAAGGCTACATCAAGAGGAAACAAACCTTAGAGATAGAACGTAGAACTACTTTATTGTGTCAAGTTTCAAGAAGCTAGCACAAACCATGTTTGATTTAGAGTTCGAACTGCATCTGTCAATATAGGAGAAAACAGAGTGAATACTAAAAATTCAAACTGTTACTGCAAAGGAATGCTTCAACCTAGGAGAACGAAACTTGAACATCCACGTTTTATTGGTGTACTGCTCATTACTTGAAATTATCATGAAGTTCGGAAAAAAAAATATGTTGAGATTTCAGGAGACTGTAGTATTTTGGCAGCCTAACAACGCCTTTCATTGAATGTGTCTTTCGTCAGTCTCTGCATAGGTCTACATCCAGAGGAAACAAAAAATAAAAATAGAATGTAGAACTACTTTACTGTTTCAAGTTTCACGAAGCTAGCACAAACCGTGTTTGATTTAGAGTTCGAACTACATTTGTCAATATAGGAGAAAACAGAGTGAAACCTAAAAATTCAAACTGTTACTCCAAAAGAATGCTTCAATCTAGGAGAACTAAACTTTGGCATCCAAGTGGGATTGGTGTACTGACCATTACTTGAAAGTATCATGAAGATTGGATGAAAAAATATATGTTGAGATTTCAGGAGACTCTAGTGTGTTGGAAGTTTGGCAACCCCTTTCAGTATAAGTGTTATTCGACAGTCCCAGCTTTAGGATACAAGAGGAAACAAACCTTAGAGATAGAACGTAGAACTACTTTATTGTGTCAAGTTTCAAGAAGCTAGCACAAACCGTGTTTGATTTAGAGTGTGAACTGCATCTGTCAATATAGGAGAAAACAGAGTGAAACCTATAATTTCTAACTGTTCCTGCAAACGAATGCTACAACCTAGAAGAACAAAACTTGGGCATCCACGTTTGATTGGTGTACTGATCAATACTTGAAAGAATCATGAAGATTGGATGAAAAAATATATGTTGGGATTTCAGGAGATGGTAGTTTTTTGGAAGCTTAACAACGCCTTTCATTGAAAGTGTTATTCGCCAGGCTCTGCTTAAGGCTACATCAAGAGGAAACAAACCTTAGAGATAGAACGTAGAACTACTTTATTGTGTCAAGTTTCAAGAAGCTAGCACAAACCATGTTTGATTTAGAGTTCGAACTTCATCTGTCAATATAGGAGAAAACAGAGTGAAAACTAAAAATTCAATCTGTTACTGCAAACGAATGCTTCAATCTAGGAGAATGAAACTTGAACATCCACGTTTTATTGTTGTACTGCTCATTACTTGAAATTATCATGAAGGTCGGAAAAAAAAATATGTTGAGATTTCAGGAGACTGTAGTATTTTGGCAGCCTAACAACGCCTTTCATTGAATGTGTCTTTCGTCAGTCTCTGCTTAGGTCTACATCCAGAGGAAACAAAAAATAAAAATAGAATGTAGAACTACTTTACTGTTTCAAGTTTCAAGAAGCTAGCGCAAACCGTGTTTGATTTAGAGTTCGAACTACATTTGTCAATATAGGAGAAAACAGAGTGAAACCTAAAAATTCAACCTGTTACTCCAAAAGAATGCGTCAATCTAGGAGAACTAACCTTTGGCATCCAAGTGGGATTGGTGTACTGATCATTACTTGAAAGTATCATGAAGATTGGATGAAAAAATATATGTTGAGATTTCAGGAGACTCTAGTGTGTTGGAAGTTTGGCAACCCCTTTCAGTATAAGTGTTATTCGCCAGTCCCAGCCTTAGGATACAAGAGGAAACAAACCTTAGAGATAGAACGTAGAACTACTTTATTGTGTCAAGTTTCAAGAAGCTAGCACAAACCGTGTTTGATTTAGAGTTCTAACTGCATCTGTCAATATAGGAGAAAACAGAGTGAAACCTATAATTTCTAACTGTTCCTGAAAACGAATGTTACAACCTAGAAGAACAAAACTTGGGCATCCACGTTTGATTGGTGTACTGATCAATACTTTAAAGAATCATGAAGATTGGATGAAAAAATATATGTTGAGATTTCAGGAGATGGTAGTTTCTTGGAAGCTTAACAACGCCTTTCATTGAAACTGTTATTCGCCAGTCTCTGCTTAAGGCTACATCAAGATGAAACAAACCTTAGAGATAGAACGTAGAACTACTTTATTGTGTCAAGTTTCAAGAAGCTAGCACAAACCATGTTTGATTTAGAGTTCGAACTTCATCTGTCAATATAGGAGAAAACAGAGTGAAAACTAAAAATTCAAGCTGTTACTGCAAACGAATGCTTCAATCTAGGAGAATGAAACTTGAACATCCACGTTTTATTGGTGTACTGCTCATTACTTGAAATTATCATGAAGGTCGGAAAAAAAAATATGTTGAGATTTCAGGAGACTGTAGTATTTTGGCAGCCTAACAACGCCTTTAATTGAATGTGTCTTTCGTCAGTCTCTGCTTAGGTCTACATCCAGAGGAAACAAAAAATAAAAATAGAATGTAGAACTACTTTACTGTTTCAAGTTTCAAGAAGCTAGCACAAACCGTGTTTGATTTAGAGTTCGAACTACATTTGTCAATATAGGACAAAACAGAGTGAAACCTAAAAATTCAACCTGTTAATCCAAAAGAATGCTTCAATCTAGGAGAACTAACATTTGGCATCCAAGTGGGATTGGTGTACTGATCATTACTTGAAAGTATCATGAAGATTGGATGAAAAAATATATGTTGAGATTTCAGGAGACTCTAGTGTGTTGGAAGTTTGGCAACCCCTTTCAGTATAAGTGTTATTCGCCAGTCCCAGCTTTAGGATACAAGAGGAAACAAACCTTAGAGATAGAACGTAGAACTACTTTATTGTGTCAAGTTTCAAGAAGCTAGCACAAACCGTGTTTGATTTAGAGTTCTAACTGCATCTGTCAATATAGGAGAAAACAGAGTGAAACCTATAATTTCTAACTGTTCCTGAAAACGAATGTTACAACCTAGAAGAACAAAACTTGGGCATCCACGTTTGATTGGTGTACTGATCAATACTTTAAAGAATCATGAAGATTGGATGAAAAAATATATGTTGAGATTTCAGGAGATGGTAGTTTTTTGGAAGCTTAACAACGCCTTTCATTGAAACTGTTATTCGCCAGTCTCTCCTTAAGGCTACATCAAGAGGAAACAAACCTTAGAGATAGAACGTAGAACTACTTTATTGTGTCAAGTTTCAAGAAGCTAGCACAAACCATGTTTGATTTAGAGTTCGAACTTCATCTGTCAATATAGGAGAAAACAGAGTGAAAACTAAAAATTCAAGCTGTTACTGCAAACGAATGCTTCAATCTAGGAGAATGAAACTTGAACATCAACGTTTTATTGGTGTACTGCTCATTACTTGAAATTATCATGAAGGTCGGAAAAAAAAATATGTAGAGATTTCAGGAGACTGTAGTATTTTGGCAGCCTAACAACGCCTTTAATTGAATGTGTCTTTCGTCAGTCTCTGCTTAGGTCTACATCCAGAGGAAACAAAAAATAAAAATAGAATGTAGAACTACTTTACTGTTTCAAGTTTCAAGAAGCTAGCACAAACCGTGTTTGATTTAGAGTTCGAACTACATTTGTCAATATAGGCGAAAACAGAGTGAAACCTAAAAATTCAACCTGTTACTCCAAAAGAATGCTTCAATCTAGGAGAACTAACCTTTGGCATCCAATTGGGATTGGTGTACTGACCATTACTTGAAAGTATCATGAAGATTGGATGAAAAAATATATGTTGAGATTTCAGGAGACTCTAGTGTGTTGGAAGTTTGGCAACCCCTTTCAGTATAAGTGTTATTCGCCAGTCCCAGCTTTAGGATACAAGAGGAAACAAACCTTAGAGATAGAACGTAGAACTACTTTATTGTGTCAAGTTTCAAGAAGCTAGCACAAACCGTGTTTGATTTAGAGTTCTAACTGCATCTGTCAATATAGGAGAAAACAGAGTGAAACCTATAATTTCTAACTGTTCCTGCAAACGAATGCTACAACCTAGAAGAACAAAACTTGGGCATCCACGTTTGATTGGTGTACTGATCAATACTTGAAAGAATCATGAAGATTGGATGAAAAAATATATGTTGAGATTTCAGGAGACGGTAGTTTTTTGGAAGCTTAACAACGCCTCTCATTGAAAGTGTTATTCGCCAGTCTCTCCTTAAGGCTACATCACGAGGAAACAAACCTTAGATATAGAACGTAGAACTACTTTATTGTGTCAAGTTTCAAGAAGCTAGCACAAACCGTGTTTGATTTAGAGTTCTAACTGCATCTGTCAATATAGGAGAAAACAGAGTGAAACCTATAATTTCTAAGTGTTCCTGCAAACGAATGCTACAACCTAGAAGAACAAAACTTGGGCATCCACGTTTGATTGGTGTACTGATCAATACTTGAAAGAATCAATAAGATTGGATGAAAAAATATATGTTGAGATTTCAGGAGACGGAGGTTCTTTGGAAGCTTAACAACGCCTCTCATTGAAAGTGTTATTCGCCAGTCTCTCCTTAAGGCTACATCAAGAGGAAACAAACCTTAGAGATAGAACGTAGAACTACTTTATTGTGTCAAGTTTCAAGAAGCTAGCACAAACCATGTTTGATTTATAGTTCGAACTGCATCTGTCAATATAGGAGAAAACAGAGTGAAAACTAAAAATTCAAACTGTTACTGCAAAGGAATGCTTCAACCTAGGAGAACGAAACTTGAACATCCTCGTTTTATTGGTGTACTGCTCATTACATGAAATTATCATGAAGGTCGGAAAAAAAAAATATGTTGAGATTTCAGGAGACTGTAGTATTTTGGCAGCCTAACAACGCCTTTCATTGAATGTGTCTTCGTCAGTCTCTGCTTAGGTCTACATCCAGAGGAAACAAAAAATAAAAATAGAATGTAGAACTACTTTACTGTTTCAAGTTTCAAGAAGCTAGCACAAACCGTGTTTGATTTAGAGTTTGAAATACATTTGTCAATATAGGAGAAAACAAGTGAAACCTAAAAATTCAAAATGTTACTCCAAAAGAATGCTTCAATCTAGGAGAACTGAACTTTGGCATCCAAGTGGGATTGGTGTACTGATCATTACTTGAAAGTATCATGAAGATTGGATGAAAAAATATATGTTGAGAATTCAGGAGACTCTAGTGTGTTGGAAGTTTGGCAACCCTTTCAGTATAAGTGTTATTCGCCAGTCCCAGCTTTAGGATACAAGAGGAAACAAACCTTAGAGATAGAACGTAGAACTACTTTATTGTGTCAAGTTTCAAGAAGCTAGCACAAACCGTGTTTGATTTAGAGATCTAACTGCATCTGTCAATATAGGAGAAAACAGAGTGAAACCTATAATTTCTAACTGTTCCTGCAAACGAATGCTACAACCTAGAAGAACAAAACTTGGGCATCCACGTTTGATTGGTGTACTAATCAATACTTGAAAGAATCATGAAGATTGGATGAAAAAATATATGTTGAGATTTCAGGAGACGGTAGTTTTTTGGAAGCTTAACAACGCCTCTCATTGAAAGTGTTATTCGCCAGTCTCTCCTTAAGGCTACATCAAGAGGAAACAAACCTTAGAGATAGAACGTAGAACTACTTTATTGTGTCAAGTTTCAAGAAGCTAGCACAAACCATGTTTGATTTAGAGTTCGAACTGCATCTGTCAATATAGGAGAAAACAGAGTGAATACTAAAAATTCAAACTGTTACTGCAAAGGAATGCTTCAACCTAGGAGAACGAAACTTGAACATCCACGTTTTATTGGTGTACTGCTCATTACTTGAAATTATCATGAAGGTCGGAAAAAAAAATATGTTGAGATTTCAGGAGACTGTAGTATTTTGGCAGCCTAACAACGCCTTTCATTGAATGTGTCTTTCGTCAGTCTCTGCATAGGTCTACATCCAGAGGAAACAAAAAATAAAAATAGAATGTAGAACTACTTTACTGTTTCAAGTTTCAAGAAGCTAGCACAAACCGTGTTTGATTTAGAGTTCGAACTACATTTGTCAATATAGGAGAAAACAGAGTGAAACCTAAAAATTCAAAATGTTACTCCAAAAGAATGCTTCAATCTAGGAGAACTAAACTTTGGCATCCAAGTGGGATTGGTGTACTGATCAATACTTTAAAGAATCATGAAGATTGGATGAAAAAATATATGTTGAAATTTCAGGAGATGGTAGTTTTTTGGAAGCTTAACAACGCCTTTCATTGAAACTGTTATTCGCCAGTCTCTGCTTAAGGCTACATCAAGATGAAACAAACCTTAGAGATAGAACGTAGAACTACTTTATTGTGTCAAGTTTCAAGAAGCTAGCACAAACCATGTTTGATTTAGAGTTCGAACTTCATCTGTCAATATAGGAGAAAACAGAGTGAAAACTAAAAATTCAAGCTGTTACTGCAAACGAATGCTTCAATCTAGGAGAATGAAACTTGAACATCCACGTTTTATTGGTGTACTGCTCATTACTTGAAATTATCATGAAGGTCGGAAAAAAAAATATGTTGAGATTTCAGGAGACTGTAGTATTTTGGCAGCCTAACAACGCCTTTAATTGAATGTGTCTTTCGTCAGTCTCTGCTTAGGTCTACATCCAGAGGAAACAAAAAATAAAAATAGAATGTAGAACTACTTTACTGTTTCAAGTTTCAAGAAGCTAGCACAAACCGTGTTTGATTTAGAGTTCGAACTACATTTGTCAATATAGGACAAAACAGAGTGAAACCTAAAAATTCAACCTGTTAATCCAAAAGAATGCTTCAATCTAGGAGAACTAACATTTGGCATCCAAGTGGGATTGGTGTACTGATCATTACTTGAAAGTATCATGAAGATTGGATGAAAAAATATATGTTGAGATTTCAGGAGACTCTAGTGTGTTGGAAGTTTGGCAACCCCTTTCAGTATAAGTGTTATTCGCCAGTCCCAGCTTTAGGATACAAGAGGAAACAAACCTTAGAGATAGAACGTAGAACTACTTTATTGTGTCAAGTTTCAAGAAGCTAGCACAAACCGTGTTTGATTTAGAGTTCTAACTGCATCTGTCAATATAGGAGAAAACAGAGTGAAACCTATAATTTCTAACTGTTCCTGAAAACGAATGTTACAACCTAGAAGAACAAAACTTGGGCATCCACGTTTGATTGGTGTACTGATCAATACTTTAAAGAATCATGAAGATTGGATGAAAAAATATATGTTGAGATTTCAGGAGATGGTAGTTTTTTGGAAGCTTAACAACGCCTTTCATTGAAACTGTTATTCGCCAGTCTCTGCTTAAGGCTACATCAAGAGGAAACAAACCTTAGAGATAGAACATAGAACTACTTTATTGTGTCAAGTTTCAAGAAGCTAGCACAAACCATGTTTGATTTAGAGTTTGAACTTCATCTGTCAATATAGGAGAAAACAGAGTGAAAACTAAAAATTCAAGCTGTTACTGCAAACGAATGCTTCAATCTAGGAGAATGAAACTTGAACATCAACGTTTTATTGGTGTACTGCTCATTACTTGAAATTATCATGAAGGTCGGAAAAAAAAATATGTAGAGATTTCAGGAGACTGTAGTATTTTGGCAGCCTAACAACGCCTTTAATTGAATGTGTCTTTCGTCAGTCTCTGCTTAGGTCTACATCCAGAGGAAACAAAAAATAAAAATAGAATGTAGAACTACTTTACTGTTTCAAGTTTCAAGAAGCTAGCACAAACCGTGTTTGATTTAGAGTTCGAACTACATTTGTCAATATAGGCGAAAACAGAGTGAAACCTAAAAATTCAACCTGTTACTCCAAAAGAATGCTTCAATCTAGGAGAACTAACCTTTGGCATCCAAGTGGGATTGGTGTACTGACCATTACTTGAAAGTATCATGAAGATTGGATGAAAAAATATATGTTGAGAATTCAGGAGACTCTAGTGTGTTGGAAGTTTGGCAACCCTTTCAGTATAAGTGTTATTCGCCAGTCCCAGCTTTAGGATACAAGAGGAAACAAACCTTAGAGATAGAACGTAGAACTACTTTATTGTGTCAAGTTTCAAGAAGCTAGCACAAACCGTGTTTGATTTAGAGATCTAACTGCATCTGTCAATATAGGAGAAAACAGAGTGAAACCTATAATTTCTAACTGTTCCTGCAAACGAATGCTACAACCTAGAAGAACAAAACTTGGGCATCCACGTTTGATTGGTGTACTAATCAATACTTGAAAGAATCATGAAGATTGGATGAAAAAATATATGTTGAGATTTCAGGAGACGGTAGTTTTTTGGAAGCTTAACAACGCCTCTCATTGAAAGTGTTATTCGCCAGTCTCTCCTTAAGGCTACATCAAGAGGAAACAAACCTTAGAGATAGAACGTAGAACTACTTTATTGTGTCAAGTTTCAAGAAGCTAGCACAAACCATGTTTGATTTAGAGTTCGAACTGCATCTGTCAATATAGGAGAAAACAGAGTGAATACTAAAAATTCAAACTGTTACTGCAAAGGAATGCTTCAACCTAGGAGAACGAAACTTGAACATCCACGTTTTATTGGTGTACTGCTCATTACTTGAAATTATCATGAAGGTCGGAAAAAAAAATATGTTGAGATTTCAGGAGACTGTAGTATTTTGGCAGCCTAACAACGCCTTTCATTGAATGTGTCTTTCGTCAGTCTCTGCATAGGTCTACATCCAGAGGAAACAAAAATAAAAATAGAATGTAGAACTACATTACTGTTTCAAGTTTCAAGAAGCTAGCACAAACCGTGTTTGATTTAGAGTTCGAACTACATTTGTCAATATAGGAGAAACCAGAGTGAAACCTAAAAATTCAAAATGTTACTCCAAAAGAATGCTTCAATCTAGGAGAACTAAACTTTGGCCTCCAAGTGGGATTGGTGTACTGATCATTACTTGAAAGTATCATGAAGATTGGATGAAAAAATATATGTTGAGATTTCAGGGAGACTCTAGTGTGTTGGAAGTTGGCAACCCCTTTCAGTATAAGTGTTATTCGCCAGTCCCAGCTTTAGGATACAAGAGGAAACAAACCTTAGAGATAGAACGTAGAACTACTTTATTGTGTCAAGTTCAAGAAGCTAGCACAAACCATGTTTGATTTAGAGTTCGAACTGCATCTGTCAATATAGGAGAAAACAGAGTGAATACTAAAAATTCAAACTGTTACTGCAAAGGAATGCTTCAACCTAGGAGAACGAAACTTGAACATCCACGTTTTATTGGTGTACTGCTCATTACTTGAAATTATCATGAAGTTCGGAAAAAAAAATTTGTTGAGATTTCAGGAGACTGTAGTATTTTGGCAGCCTAACAACGCCTTTCATTGAATGTGTCTTTCGTCAGTCTCTGCATAGGTCTACATCCAGAGGAAACAAAAAATAAAAATAGAATGTAGAACTACTTTACTGTTTCAAGTTTCAAGAAGCTAGCACAAACCGTGTTTGATTTAGAGTTCGAACTACATTTGTCAATATAGGAGAAAACAGAGTGAAACCTAAAAATTCAAAATGTTACTCCAAAAGAATGCTTCAATCTAGGAGAACTAAACTTTGGCATCCAAGTGGGATTGGGTGTACTGATCATTACTTGAAAGTATCATGAAGATTGGATGAAAAAATATATGTTGAGATTTCAGGAGACTCTAGTGTGTTGGAAGTTTGGCAACCCCTTTCAGTATAAGTGTTATTCGCCAGTCCCAGCTTTAGAATACAAGAGGAAACAAACCTTAGAGATAGAATGTAGAACTACTTTATTGTGTCAAGTTTCAAGAAGCTAGCACAAACCGTGTTTGATTTAGAGTTCTAACTGCATCTGTCAATATAGGAGAAAACAGAGTGAAACCTATAATTTCTAACTGTTCCTGCAAACGAATGCTACAACCTAGAAGAACAAAACTTGGGCATCCACGTTTGATTGGTGTACTGATCAATACTTGAAAGAATCATGAAGATTGGATGAAAAAATGTATGTTGAGATTTCAGGAGACGGTAGTTTTTCGGAAGCTTAACAACGCCTCTCATTGAAAGTGTTATTCGCCAGTCTCTGCTTAAGGCTACATCAAGAGGAAACAAAAATTAGAGATAGAACGTAGAACTACTTTATTGTTTCAAGTTTCAAGAAGCTAGCAAAACCATGTTTGATTTAGAGTTCAAACTGCATCTGTCAATATAGGAGAAAACAGAGTGAAAACTAAAAATTCAAACTGTTACTGCAAAGGAATGCTTCAACCTAGGAGAACGAAACTTTAACATCCTCGTTTTATTGGTGTACTGCTCATTACTTGAAATTATCATGAAGGTTCGAAAAGAAAATATGTTGAGATTTCAGGAGACTGTAGTATTTTGGCAGCCTAACAACGCCTTTCAATGAATGTGTCTTTCGTCAGTCTCTGCTTAGGTCTACATCCAGAAGAAACAAAAAATAAAAATAGAATGTAGAACTACTTTACTGTTTCAAGTTTCAAGAAGCTAGCACAAACCGTGTTTGATTTAGAGTTCGAACTACATTTGTCAATATAGGAGAAAACAGAGTGAAACCTAAAAATTCAAACTGTTACTCCAAAAGAATGCTTCAATCTAGGAGAACTAAACTTTGGCATCCAAGTGGGATTGGTGTACTGACCATTACTTGAAAGTATCATGAAGATTGGATGAAAAAATATATGTTGAGATTTCAGGAGACTCTAGTGTGTTGGAAGTTTGGCAACCCCTTTCAGTATAAGTGTTATTCGCCAGTCCCAGCTTTAGGATACAAGAGGAAACAAACCTTAGAGATAGAACGTAGAACTACTTTATTGTGTCAAGTTTCAAGAAGCTAGCACAAACCGTGTTTGATTTAGAGTGTGAACTGCATCTGTCAATATAGGAGAAAACAGAGTGAAACCTATAATTTCTAACTGTTCTTGCAAACGAATGCTACAACCTAGAAGAACAAAACTTGGGCATCCACGTTTGATTGGTGTACTGATCAATACTTGAAAGAATCATGAAGATTGGATGAAAAAATATATGTTGAGATTTCAGGAGACGGTAGTTTTTCGGAAGCTTAACAACGCCTCTCATTGAAAGTGTTATTCGCCAGTCTCTGCTTAAGGCTACATCAAGAGGAAACAAACCTTAGAGATAGAACGTACAACTACTTTATTGTGTCAAGTTTCAAGAAGCTAGCAAAAACCATGTTTGATTTAGAGTTCAAACTGCATCTGTCAATATAGGAGAAAACAGAGTGAAAACTAAAAATTCAAACTGTTACTGCAAAGGAATGCTTCAACCTAGGGGAACGAAACTTTAACATCCTCGTTTTATTGGTGTACTGCTCATTACTTGAAATTATCATGAAGGTCGGAAAAATAAATATGTTGAGATTTCAGGAGACTGTAGTATTTTGGCAGCCTAACAACGCCTTTCATTGAATGTGTCTTTCGTCAGTCTCTGCTTAGGTCTACATCCAGAGGAAACAAAAAATAAAAATAGAATGTAGAACTACTTTACTGTTTCAAGTTTCAAGAAGCTAGCACAAACCGTGTTTGATTTAGAGTTCGAACTACATTTGTCAATATAGGAGAAAACAGAGTGAAACCTAAAAATTCAAACTGTTACTCCAAAAGAATGCTTCAATGTAGGAGAACTAAACTTTGGCATCCAAGTGGGATTGGTGTACTGACCATTACTTGAAAGTATCATGAAGATTGGATGAAAAAATATATGTTGAGATTTCAGGAGACTCTAGTGTGTTGGAAGTTTGGCAACCCCTTTCAGTATAAGTGTTATTCGCCAGTCCCAGCTTTAGGATACAAGAGGAAACAAACCTTAGAGATAGAACGTAGAACTACTTTATTGTGTCAAGTTTCAAGAAGCTAGCACAAACCGTGTTTGATTTTGAGTTTGAACTGCATCTGTCAATATAGGAGAAAACAGAGTGAAACCTATAATTTCTAACTGTTCCTGCAAACGAATGCTACAACCTAGAAGAACAAAACTTGGGCATCCACGTTTGATTGGTGTACTGATCAATACTTGAAAGAATCATGAAGATTGGATTAAAAAATATATGTTGGGATTTCAGGAGACGGTAGTTTTTGGAAGCTTAACAACGCCTTTCATTGAAAGTGTTATTCGCCAGTCTCTGCTTAAGGCTACATCAAGAGGAAACAAACCTTAGAGATAGAACGTAGAACTACTTTATTGTGTCAAGTTTCAAGAAGCTAGCACAAACCATGTTTGATTTAGAGTTCGAACTTCATCTGTCAATATAGGAGAAAACAGAGTGAAAACTAAAAATTCAAGCTGTTACTGCAAACGAATGCTTCAATCTAGGAGAATGAAACTTGAACATCCACGTTTTATTGGTGTACTGCTCATTACTTGAAATTATCATGAAGGTCGGAAAAAAAAATATGTTGAGATTTCAGGAGACTGTAGTATTTTGGCAGCCTAACAACGCCTTTCATTGAATGTGTCTTTCGTCAGTCTCTGCTTAGGTCTACATCCAGAGGAAACAAAAAATAAAAATAGAATGTAGAACTACTTTACTGTTTCAAGTTTCAAGAAGCTAGCGCAAACCGTGTTTGATTTAGAGTTCGAAGTACATTTGTCAATATAGGAGAAAACAGAGTGAAACCTAAAAATTCAACCTGTTACTCCAAAAGAATGCTTCAATCTAGGAGAACGAACCTTTGGCATCCAAGTGGGATTGGTGTACTGATCATTACTTGAAAGTATCATGAAGATTGGATGAAAAAATATATGTTGAGATTTCAGGAGACTCTAGTGTGTTGGAAGTTTGGCAACCCCTTTCAGTATAAGTGTTATTCGCCAGTCCCAGCTTTAGGATACAAGAGGAAACAAACCTTAGAGATAGAACGTAGAACTACTTTATTGTGTCAAGTTTCAAGAAGCTAGCACAAACCATGTTTGATTTAGAGTTCTACTGCATCTGTCAATATAGGAGAAAACAGAGTGAAACCTATAATTTCTAACTGTTCCTGAAAACGAATGTTACAACCTAGAAGAACAAAACTTGGGCATCCACGTTTGATTGGTGTACTGATCAATACTTTAAAGAATCATGAAGATTGGATGAAAAAATATATGTTGAGATTTCAGGAGATGGTAGTTTTTTGGAAGCTTAACAACGGCCTTTCACTGAAACTGTTATTCGCCAGTCTCTGCTTAAGGCTACATCAATAGGAAACAAACCTTAGAGATAGAACGTAGAACTACTTTATTGTGTCAAGTTTCAAGAAGCTAGCACAAACCATGTTTGATTAGAGTTCGAACTTCATCTGTCAATATAGGAGAAAACAGAGTAAAACTAAAAATTCAAGCTGTTACTGCAAACGAATGCTTCAATCTAGGAGAATGAAACTTGAACATCAACGTTTTATTGGTGTACTGTTCATTACTTGAAATTATCATGAAGGTCGGAAAAAAAAAATATGTAGAGATTTCAGGAGACTGTAGTATTTTGGCAGCCTAACAACGCCTTTAATTGAATGTGTCTTTCGTCAGTCTCTGCTTAGGTCTACATCCAGAGGAAACAAAAAATAAAAATAGAATGTAGAACTACTTTACTGTTTCAAGTTTCAAGAAGCTAGCACAAACCGTGTTTGATTTAGAGTTCGAACTACATTTGTCAATATAGGCGAAAACAGAGTGAAACCTAAAAATTCAACCTGTTACTCCAAAAGAATGCTTCAATCTAGGAGAACTAACCTTTGGCATCCAAGTGGGATTGGTGTACTGACCATTACTTGAAAGTATCATGAAGATTGGATGAAAAAATATATGTTGAGATTTCAGGAGACTCTAGTGTGTTGGAAGTTTGGCAACCTTTTCAGTATAAGTGTTATTCGCCAGTCCCAGCTTTAGGATACAAGAGGAAACAAACCTTAGAGATAGAACGTAGAACTACTTTATTGTGTCAAGTTTCAAGAAGCTAGCACAAACCGTGTTTGATTTAGAGTTCTAACTGCATCTGTCAATATAGGAGAAAAACAGAGTGAAACCTATAATTTCTAACTGTTCCTGCAAACGAATGCTACAACCTAGAAGAACAAAACTTGGGCATCCACGTTTGATTGGTGTACTGATCAATACTTGAAAGAATCATGAAGATAGGATAAAAATATATGTTGAGATTTCAGGAGACGGTAGTTTTTTGGAAGCTTAAGAACGCTTTCATTGAAGTGTTATTCGCCAGTCTCTGCTTAAGGCTACATCAAGAGGAAACAAACCTTGAGATTGAACGTAGAACTATTTATTGTGTCAAGTTTCAAGAAGCTAGCACAAACCATGTTTGATTTAGAGTTCGAACTGCATCTGTCAACATAGGGAAAACAGAGTGAAACTAAAAATTCAAACTGTTACTGCAAACGAATGCTTCAACCTAGGAGAACGAAACTTGAACATCTCGTTTTATTGGTGTACTGCTCATTACTTGAAATTATCATGAAGGTCGGAAAAAAAATATGTTGAGATTTCAGGAGACTGTAGTATTTTGGCAGCCTAACAACGCCTTTCATTGAATGTGTCTTTCGTCAGTCTCTGCTTAGGTCTACATTCAGAGGAAACAAAAAATAAAAATAGAATGTAGAACTACTTTACTGTTTCAAGTTTCAAGAAGCTAGCACAAACCGTGTTTGATTTAGAGTTCGAACTACATTTGTCAATATAGGAGAAAACAGAGTGAAACCTAAAAATTCAAACTGTTACTCCAAAAGAATGCTTCAATCTAGGAGAACTAAACTTTGGCATCCAAGTGGGATTGGTGTACTGACCATTACTTGAAAGTATCATGAAGATTGGATGAAAAAATATATGTTGAGATTTCAGGAGACTCTAGTGTGTTGGAAGTTTGGCAACCCCTTTCAGTTATAAGTGTTATT
>NW_027510633.1:0-32079 GCF_048772815.1 Callospermophilus lateralis
TGTTACTGCAAACGAATGCTTCAACCTAGGAGAACTAAACTTGGGCATCCAAGTGGGATTGGTGTACTGATCATTACGTGAATGTATCATGAAGATTGGATGAAAAAATATATGTTGAGATTTCAGTAGACTCTAGTTTTTGGAAGTTTGGCAACCCCTTTCAATATAACTGTTATTCGCCAGTCCCTGCTTTAGGCTACATCAAGAGGAAGCACCCTTAGAGATAGAACGTATAACTACTTTATTTTGTCAAGTTTCAAGAAGCTAGCACAAACCTTGTTGGATTTAGAGTTTTAACTATATTTGTCAATACAGGAGAAAACAGAGTGAAACCTAAAAATTCAAACTGTTACTGCAAACGAATGCTTCAAGTTAGGAGAACGAAACTTGAGCATCCAAGTGGGATTTTTGTACTGATCATTACTTGAGAATACCATGAAGATTGGATGAAAAAATATATGTTGATATTTCAGGAGACTCTAGTTTTTGGAAGTTTGGCAACCCCTTTCAATATAAGTATTATTCGCCAGTCCCTGCATTAGGCTACATCAAGATTAAACAAACCTTAAAGATAGAACGTAGAACTATTGTATTGTGTCAAGTTTCAAGAAGCTAGCAGAAACCTTGTTTGATTTAGAGTTTGAACTGCATCTGTCAATATAGGAGAAAACAGAGTGAAACCTAAAAATTCAAACTGTTACTGCAAACGAATGCTTCAACCTAGAAGAACGAAACTAGGGCATCCAAGTTTGATTGGTGTACTGATCATTACTTGATAGTATCATGAAGGTCGGAAGAAAAAGTATATGTTGAGATTGCAGCAGACTGTAGTTGATTGGCAACCTAACAACGCATTTCATTGAATGAGTTATTCAGCAGTCTTTCCTTAAGGCTACATCAAGAGGAAACAAACCTTAGAGATAGAACTTAGAACTACTGTATTGTGTCAAGTTCAAGAAGCTAGCACAAACCGTGTTGATTTAGAGTTCGAACTGCATCTGTCAATATACGAGAAAACAGAGTGAAACCTAAAAATTCAAACTGTTCCTGGAAACGAATGCTTCAATCTAGGAGAACTAAACTTGGGCATCCAAGTGGGATTGGAGTACTGATCATTACGTGAATGTATCATGAAGATTGGATGAAAAAATATATGTTGAGATTTCAGGAGACTCTAGTGTTTGGAAGTTTGGCAACCCCTTTCCATATAAGTGTTATTCGCAGTCCCTGCATTAGGCTACATCAAGAGGAAACAAAACTTAGAGATAGAACGTAGAACTACTGTATTGTGTCAAGTTTCAAGAAGCTAGCACAAACTGTGTTTGAATTAGAGTTCGAACTGCATCTGTCAATATAGGAGAAAACAGAGTGAAACCTAAAAATTCAAACTGTTCCAGCAAACGATGCTTCAAACTAGGAGAACGAAACTTGGACATCCAAGTTTGAGTGGTGTACTGCTTATTACTTGAAAGTATGATGAAGTTCGGATAAAAAAATATATGTTGGGATTTCAGGAGATCGTAGTTTTTTGGAAGCTTAACAATGCCTTTCATTGAAAGTCTTATACGCCAGTCTCTGCTTAAGGCTACATCAAGAGGAAACAAACCTTAGGGATAGAACGTAGAACTACTGTATTGTGTCAAGTTTCAAGAAGGTAGCACAAAGCATGTTTGATTTAGAGTTCTAATTGCATCTGTCAATATAGGAGAAAACATAGTGAAACCTAAAAATTCAAACTGTTCCTGCAAACGAATGCTTCAATCTAGGAGAACTAAACTTGGGCATCCAAGTGGGATTGGTGTACTGATCATTACGTGAATGTATCATGAAGATTGGATGAAAAAATATGTGTTGATATTTCAGGAGACACTAGTGTTTGGAAGTTTGGCAACCCCTTTCAATATAAGTGTTATTCGCAAGTCCCTGCTTTAGGCTACATCCAGAGGAAGCAAACCTTAGAGATACAACGTAGAACTACTTTATTTTGTCAAGTTTCAAGAAGCTAGCACAAACCTTGTTTGCTTTAGAGTTTGAACTATATTTGTCAATATAGGAGAAAACAGAGTGAAACCTAAAAATTCAAACAGTTCCTGCAAATGAATGCTTCAATCTAGGAGAACTACTTTGGCATCCAAGTGGGATTGTTGTACTGATCATTACGTGAATGTATCCTGAAGATTGGATGAGAAAATATATGTTGAGATTTCAGGAGACTCTAGTTTTTGGAAGTTTGGCAACCCCTTTCAATATAAGTGTTATTCGCCAGTCCCTGCTTTAGGCTACATCAAGAGGAAGCAAACCTTAGAGACAGAACGTAGAACTACTTTATTTTGTCAAGTTTCAAGAAGCTAGCACAAACCTTGTTTGCTTTAGAGTTTGAACTATATTTGTCAATATAGGGGAAAACAGAGTGAAACCTAAAAATTCAAACTGTTACTGCAAACGAATTCTTCAACCTAGAAGAACGAAACTAGGGCATCCAAGTTTCATTGGTGTACTGCTCATTACTTGAAAGTATCATGAAGGTTGGAAGAAAAAATATATGTTGAGATTACAGGAGACTGTATTTTTTTGGCAACCTAACACCGCATTTCATTGAATGAGTTATTCGCCAGTCTTTGCTTAAGGCTACATCAAGAGGAAACAAACCTTAGAGATAGAACGTAGAACTACTGTATTGTGTAAAGTTTGAGGAAGCTAGCACAAACCGTGTAGATTTAGAGTTCGAACTGCATCTGTCAATATAGGAGAAAACAGAGTGAAACCTAAAAATTCAAATTGTTACTGCAAACGAATGCTTCAATCTAGGAGAACTAAACTTGAGCATCCAAGTGGGATTGGTGTACTGAACATTACTTGAGAGTATCATGAAGATTGGATGAAAAAATATATGTTGAGATTTCAGGAGACTCTAGTTTTTGGAAATTTGGCAACCCCTTTGAATATAAGTGTTATTCGCCTGTCCCTGCATTAGGCTACGTCAAGAGGAAACAAACCTTAGAAATAGAATGTAGAACTACTCTATTGTGTCAAGTTTCAAGAAGCTAGCAGAAACCGTGTTTGATTTAGAGTTCGAACTGCATCTGTCAATATAGGAGAAAACAGAGTGAAACCTAAAATTTCAAACTGTTACTGCAAACGAATGCATCAACCTAGAAGAACATAACTTGGGCATCCAAGTTTGATTGGTGTACTGCTCATTACTTGAAAGTATCATGAAGGTCGGAAGAAAAAATATATGTTGAGATTACAGGAGACTGTAGTTTTTTGGCAACCTAACAACGCCTTTCATTGAAAGAGTTATTCACCAGTCTTTGCTTAAGGCTACATCAAGAGGAAACAATTCTTAGAGATAGAACGTAGAACTACTGTATTGTGTCAAGTTTCAAGAAGCTAGCACAAACCTTGTTTGCTTTAGAGTTTGAACTATATTTGTCAATATAGGAGAAAACAGAGTGAAACCTAAAAATTCAAACAGTTCCTGCAAATGAATGCTTCAATCTAGGAGAACTACTTTGGCATCCAAGTGGGATTGTTGTACTGATCATTACGTGAATGTATCCTGAAGATTGGATGAAAAAATATATGTTGAGATTTCAGGAGACTCTAGTTTTTGGAAATTTGGCAACCCCTTTCAATATAAGTGTTATTCGCCAGTCCCTGCATTAGGCTACATCAAGAGGAAACAAACCTTAGAGATAGAACATAAAACTACTGTATTGTGTCAAGTTTCAAGAAGCTAGCAGAAACCGTGTTGATTTAGAGTTCGAACTGCATCTGTCAATATAGGAGAAAACAGAGTGAAACCTAAAAATTCAAACTGTTCCTGAAAACCAATGCTTCAATCTAGGAGAACTAAACTTGGGCATCCAAGTGGGATTGGTGTACTGCTCATTACTTGAAAGTATCATGAAGGTCGAAGGAAAAAAATATATGTTGAGATTACAGGAGACTGTATTTTTGGGCAACCTAACACCGCATTTCAATGAATGAGTTATTCGCCAGTTTTGCTAAAGGCTACATCAAGTGGAAACAAACCTTAGAGATAGAACGTAGAACTACTGTAATGTGTGAAGTTTCATGAAGCTAGCTAAACCGTGTTGATTTAGAGTTCGAACTGCATCTGTCAATATAGGAGAAAACAGAGTGAAACCTAAAAATTCAAACTGTTACTGCAAACGAATGCTTCAATCTAGGAGAACTAAACTTGAGCATCCAAGTGAAATTGGTGTACTAAACATTCCTTGAGAGTATCATGAAGATTGGATGAAAAAATATATGTTGAGATTTCAGGAGACTCTAGTTTTTGGAAATTTGGCAACCCATTTCAATAAAAGTGTTATTCGCCTGTCCCTGCATTAGGCTACGTCAAGAGGAAACAAACCTTAGAGATAGAATGTAGAACTACTCTATTGTGTCAAGTTTCAAGAAGCTAGCAGAAACCGTGTTTGATTTAGAGTTCGATCTGCATCTGTCAATATGGGAGAAAACAGAGTGAAACCTAAAAATTCAAACTGTTACTGCAAACGAATGCATCAACCTAGGAGAACAAAACGTGGGCATCCAAGTTTGATTGGTGTACTGCTCATTACTTGAAAGTATCATGAAGGTCGGAAGAAAAAATATATGTTGAGATTACAGGAGACTGTAGTGTTCTGGCAACCTAACAACGCCTTTCATTGAATGAGTTATTCACCAGGCTTTGCTTAAGGCTACATCAAGAGGAAACAATCCTTAGAGATAGAACGTAGAACTACTGTATTGTGTCAAGTTTAAAGAAGCTAGCACAAAACGTGTTGATTTAGAGTTCGAACTGCATCTGTCAATATAGGAGAAAACAGAGTGAAACCTAAAAATTCAAACTGTTCCTGGAAACGAATGCTTCAATCTAGGAGAACTAAGCTTGAGCATCCAAGTGGAATTGGTGTACTGATCATTACGTGAATGTATCATGAAGTTTGGATGAAAAAATATATGTTGAGATTTCAGGAGACTCTAGTTTTTGGAAATTTGGCAACCCCTTTCAATATAAGTGTTATTTGCCTGTCAGTGCATTAGGCTACGTCAAGAGGAAACAAACCTTAGAGATAGAATGTAGAACTACTCTATTGTGTCAAGTTTCAAGAAGCTAGCAGAAACCGTGTTGATTTTGAGTTCGAAATGCATCTGTCAATATAGGAGAAAACAGAGTGAAACCTAAAAATTCAAACTGTTCCTGCAAACGAATGCTTCAATCTAGGAGAACTACTTTGGCATCCAAGTGGGATTGGTGTACTGATCATTACGTAAATGTATCCTGAAGATTGGATGAAAAAATATATGTTAAGATTTCAGGAGACTCTAGTTTTAGGAAGTTTGGCAACCCCTTTCAATATAAGTGTTATTCGCCAGTCCCTGCTTTAGGCTACATCAAGAGGAAGCAAACCTTAGAGACAGAACGTAGAACTACTTTATTTTGTGAAGTTTCAAGAAGCTAGCACAAACCTTGTTTGATTTAGAGTTTGAACTATATTTGTCAATATAGGAGAAAACAGAGTGAAACCTAAAAATTCAAACTGTTACTGCAAACGAATGCTTCAACCTAGGAGAACGAAACTTGGGCATCCAAGTTTGATTGGTGTTCTGCTCATTACTTGAAAGTATCATGAAGGTCGGAGGAAAAAATATATGTTGAGATTACAGGAGACTGTATTTTTTTGGCAACCTAACAACGCATTTCATTGAATGAGTTATTCGCCAGTCTTTGCTTAAGGCTACATCAAGAGGAAACAAACCTTAGAGATAGAACGTAGAACTACTGTATTGTGTCAAGTTTCAAGAAGCTAGCATAACCGTGTTGATTTAGAGTTCGAACTGCATCTGTCAATATAGGAGAAAACAGAGTGAAACCTAAAAATTCAAACTGTTCCTGGAAACGAATGCTTCAATCTAGGAGAACTAAACTTGGGCATCCAAGTGGGATTGGTGTACTGATCATTACGTGAATGTATCATGAAGATTGGATGAAAAAATATATGTTGAGATTTCAGGAGACTCTAGTGTTTGGAAGTTTGGCAACCCCTTTCCATATAAGTGTTATTCGTAGTCCCTGCATTAGGCTACATCAAGAGGAAACAAAACTTAGATATAGAACGTAGAACTACTCTATTGTGTCAAGTTTCAAGAAGCTAGCACAAACTGTGTTTGATTTAGAGTTCGAACTGAATCTGTCAATATAGGAGAAAACAGAGTGAAACCTAAAAATTCAAACTGTTACTGCAAACGAATTCTTCAACCTAGGAGAACGAAACTTGGGCATCCAAGTTTGATTGGTGTACTGCTCATTACTTGAAAGTATCATGAAGGTCGGAAGAAAAAATATATGTTGTGATTTCAGGAGACTGTAGTTTTTTGGCAGCCTAACAACGCCTTTCATTGAATGAGTTATTCTCCAGTCTCTGCTTAAGGCTACATCAAGACGAAACAAACCTTTGAGATAGAACGTAGAACTACTGTATTGTGTCAAGTTTCAAGAAGCTAGCACAAACCGTGTTTGATTTAGAGTTCGAACTGCATCTGTCAATATAGGAGAAAACAGAGTGAAACCTAAAAATTCAAACTGTTCCTGCAAACGAATGCTTCAATCTAGGAGAACTAAACTTGGGCATCCAAGTGGGATTGGTGTACTGATCATTACGTGAATGCATCCTGAACATTGGATGAAAAAATATATGTTGAGATTTCAGGAGACTCTAGTTTTTGGAAGTTTGGCAACCCCTTTCAATATAAGTGTTAATCGCGAGTCCCTGCCTTAGGCTACATCAAGAGGAAGCAAACTTTAGAGATAGAACGTAGAACTACTTTATTTTGTCAAGTATCAAGAAGCTAGCACAATCCTTGTTTGATTTAGAGTTTGAACTATATTTGTCAATATAGGAGAAAACAGAGTGAAACCTAAAAATTCAAACTCTTACTGCAAACGAATGCTTCAAGTTAGGAGAACGAAACTTGATCATCCAAGTGGGATTGGTGTACTGATCATTACTTGAGAGTATCATGAAGATTGGATGAAAAAATATATGTTGAGATTTCAGGAGACTCTAGTTTTTGGAAGTTTGGCAACGCATTTCAATATAAGTGTTATTCGCCAGTCCCTGCATTAGGCTACATCAAGAGGAAACAAACCTTAGAGATAGAACGTAGAACTACTATATTGTGTCAAGTTTCAAGAAGCTAGCACAAACCGTGTGTGATTTTGAGTTCTAACTGCATCTGTCAATATAGGAGAAAACAGAGTGAAACCTAAAAATTCAAACTGTTACTGCAAACGAATGCTTCAAGGTAGTAAAACGAAACTTGAGCATCCAAGTGGGATTGGTGTACTGATCATTATTTGAGAGTATCATGAAGATTGGATGAAAAAATATATGTTGAGATTTTAGGAGACACTAGTTTTTGGAAGTTTGGCAACCCATTTCAATATAATTGTTATTTGCCAGTCCCTGCATTAGGCTACATCAAGAGAAAACAAACCTTAGAGATAGAACGTAGAACTACTGTATTGTGTCAAGTTTCAAGAAGCTAGCACAAACCGTGTGTGATTTTGAGTTCTAACTGCATCTGTCAATATAGGAGAAAACAGAGTGAAACCTAAAAATTCAAATTGTTACTGCAAACTAATGCTTCAACCTAGAAGAACGAAACTAAGGCATCCAAGTTTGATTGCTGTACTGCTCATTACTTAAAAGTATCATGAAGGTCGGAAGAAAAAATATATGTTGAGATTACAGGAGACTGTATTTTTTTGGCAACCTAACACCGCATTTCATTGAATGAGTTATTCGCCAGTCTTTGCTTAAGGCTACATCAAGAGGAAACAAACCTTAGAGATAGAACGTAGAACTACTATATTTTGTCAAGTTTCAAGAAGCTAGCACAAACCGTGTTGATTTAGAGTTTGAACTATATTTGTCAATACAGGAGTAAACAGAGTGAAACCTAAAAATTCAAACTGTTACTTCAAATGAATGCTTCAAGGTAAAAGAACGAAACTTGAGCATCCAAGTGGGATTGGTGTACTGATCATTACTTGAGAGTATCATGAAGATTGGATGAAAAAATATATGTTGAGATTTCAAGAGACTCTAGTTTTTGGAAGTTTGGCAACACCTTTCAATATAAGTGTTATTCGCCAGTCCCTGCATTAGGCTACATCAAGAGGAAACAAACCTTAGGGATAGAACGTAGAACTACTGTATTGTGTCAAGTTTCAAGGAGCTAGCACAAACCATGTGTGATTTTGAGTTCTAACTGCATCTGTCAATATAGGAGAAAACAGAGTGAAACCCAAAAATTCAAACTGTTATTGCAAACGAATGCTTCAAGGTAGTTGAACGAAACTTGAGCATCCAAGTGGGATTGGTGTACTGATCATTATTTGAGAGTATCATGAAGATTGGATGAAAAAATATATGTTGAGATTTCAGGAGACTCTAGTTTTTGGAAATTTGGCAACCCATTTCAATATAAGTGTTATTCGCCAGTCCCTGCATTAGGCTACATCAAGAGGAAACAAACCCTAGTGATAGAACGTAGAACTACTGTATTGTGTCAAGTTTCAAGAAGCTAGCACAAACCGTGTTTGATTTAGAGTTCTAACAGCATCTCTCAATATTGGAGAAAACAGAGTGAAACCTAAAAATTCAAACCGTTACTGCAAACGAATGCTTCAACCTAGAAGAACGAAACTAAGGCATCCAAGTTTGATTGCTGTACTGCTCATTACTTAAAAGTATCATGAAGGTCGGAAGAAAAAATATATGTTGAGATTACAGGAGACTGTAGTTTTTTGGCAACCTAACAACGCATTCCATTGAATGAGTTATTCGCCAGTCTTTGCTTAAGGCTACATCAAGAGGAAACAAAACTTAGAGATAGAACGTAGAACTACTGTATTGTGTCAAGTTTCAAGAGCTAGCACAAACCGTGTTGATTTAGAGTTCGAACTGCATCTGTCAATATAGGAGAAAACAGAGTGAAAAATAAAATTTCAAACTGTTCCTGCAAACGAATGCTTCAATCTAGGAGAACTAAACTTGGGCATCCAAGTGGGATTGGTGTACTGATCATTACGTGAATGTATCCTGAAGATTGGATGAAAAAATATATGTTGAGATTTCAGGAGACCCTAGTTTTTGGAAGTTTGGCAACCCCTTTCAATATAAGTGTTAATCGCCAGTCCCTGCCTTAGGCTACATCAAGAGGAAGCAAACTTTAGAGATAGAACGTAGAACTACTTTATTTTGTCAAGTATCAAGAAGCTAGCACAAACCTTGTTTGATTTAGAGTTTGAACTATATTTGTCAATATAGGAGAAAACAGAGTGAAACCTAAAAATTCAAACTCTTACTGCAAACCAATGCTTCAAGGTAGGAGAACGAAACTTGATCATCCAAGTGGGATTGGTGTACTGATCATTACTTGAGAGTATCATGAAGATTGGATGAAAAAATATATGTTGAGATTTCAGGAGACTCTAGTTTTTGGAAGTTTGGCAACGCATTTCAATATAAGTGTTATTCGCCAGTCCCTGCATTAGGCTACATCAAGAGGAAACAAACCTTAGAGATAGAACGTAGAACTACTGTATTGTGTCAAGTTTCAAGAAGCTAGCACAAACCGTGTGTGATTTTGAGTTCTAACTGCATCTGTCAATATAGGAGAAAACAGAGTGAAACCTAAAAATTAAAACTGTTACTGCAAACGAATGCTTCAAGGTAGTTGAACGAAACTTGAGCATCCAAGTGGGATTGGTGTACTGATCAATATTTGATAGTATCATGAAGATTGGATAAAAAATATATGTTGAGATTTTAGGAGACACTAGTTTTTGGAAGTTTGGCAACCCATTTCAATATAAGTGTTATTCGCCAGTCCCTGCATTAGGCTACATCAAGAGGAAACAAACCTTAGAGATAGAACGTAGAACTACTGTATTGTGTCAAGTTTCAAGAAGCTAGCACAAACCGTGTGTGATTTTGAGTTCTAACTGCATCTGTCAATATAGGAGAAAACAGAGTGAAACCTAAAAATTCAAACTGTTACTGCAAACGAATGCTTCAACCTAGAAGAACGACACTAAGGCATCCAAGTTTGATTGCTGTACTGCTCATTACTTAAAAGTATCATGAAGGTCGGAAGAAAAAATATATGTTGAGATTACAGGAGACTGTAGTTTTTTGGCAACCTAACAACGCATTTCATTGAATGAGTTATTCGCCAGTATTTGCTTAAGGCTACATCAAGAGGAAACAAACCTTAGAGATAGAACGTAGAACTACTTTATTTTGTCAAGTTTCAAGAAGCTAGCACAAACTGTGTTTGATTTAGAGTTCAAACTGCATCTGTCAATATAGGAGAAAACAGAGTGAAACCTAAAAATTCAAACTGTTACTGCAAACGAATGCTTCAAGGTAGGAGAACGAAACTTGAGCATCCAAGTTTGAGTGGTGTACTGCATATTACTTGAAAGTATCATGAAGGTCGGATGAAAAAATATATGTTGAGATTTCAGGAGATGGTAGTTTTTTGGAAGCTTAATAACGCCTTTCATTGAAAGTGTTATTCGCCAGTCTCTGCTTAAGGCTACATAAAGAGGAAACAAACCTTAGAGATAGAACGTAGAACTACTTTATTTTGTCAAGTTTCAAGAAGCTAGCACAAACCTTGTTTGATTTAGAGTTTGAACTATATTTGTCAATACAGGAGAAAACAGAGTGAAACATAAAAATTCAAACTGTTACTGCAAATGAATGCTTCAAGGTAGGAGAACGAAACTTGAACATCCAAGTGGGATTGCTGTACTGATCATTACTTGAGAGTATCATGAATATTGGATGAAAAAATATATGTTGAGATTTCAGGAGACTCTAGTTTTTGGAAGTTTGGCAACCCCTTTCAATATAAGTGTTATTCACCAGTCCCTGCATTAGGCTACATCAAGAGGAAACAAACCTTAGAAATAGAACGTAGAACTACTGTATTTTGTCAAGTTTCAAGAAGCTAGCACAAACCGTGTTTTATTTAGAGTTCGAACTGCATCTGTCAATATAGGAGAAAACAGAGTGAATCCTAAAAATTCAAACTGTTACTGCAAACTAATGCTTCAACCTAGGAGAACGAAACTTGGGCATCCAAGTTTGATTGGTGTACTGTTCACTACTTGAAAGTATCATGAAGTTCGGAAGAAAAGATATATGTTGTGATTTCAGGAGACTGTAGTTTTTTGGCAGCCTAACAACGCCTTTCATTGAATGAGTTATTCTCCAGTCTCTGCTTAAGGCTACATCAAGACGAAACAAACCTTAGAGATAGAACGTAGAACTACTGTATTGTGTCAAGTTTCAAGAAGGTAGCACAAACCGTGTTTGATTTAGAGTTCGAACTGCATCTGTCAATATAGGAGAAAACAGAGTGAAACCTAAAAATTCAAACTGTTCCTGCAAGCGAATGCTTCAACCTAAAAGAACGAAACTTGGGCATCCAAGTTTGAGTGGTGTACTGCTTATTACTTGAAAGTATCATGAAGGTCGGATGAAAAAATATATGTTGAGATTTCAGGAGATGGTAGTTTTTTGGAAGCTTAACAACGCCTTTCATTGAATGAGTTCTTCACCAGTCTTTGCTTAAGGCTACATCAAGAGGAAACAAACCTTAGAGATAGAACGTAGAACTACTGTATTGTGTCAAGTTTCAAGAAGCTAGCAAAAACCGTGTTTGATTTAGAGTTCGAACTGCATCTGTCAATATAGGAGAAAACAGAGGGAAACCTAAAAATTCAAACTGTTACTGCAAACGAATGCTTCAACCTAGAAGAACGAAACTAGGGCATCCAAGTTTGATTGGTGTACTGCTCATTACTTGAAAGTATCATGAAGGTCCGAAGAAAAAATATATGTTGAGATTACAGGAGACTGTAGTTTTTGGCAACCTAACAACGCAGTTCATTGAATGAGTTATTCGCCAGTCTTTGCTTAAGGCTACATCAAGAGGAAACAAACCTTAGAGATAGAACATAGAACTACTGTATTGTGTCAACTTTCAAGAAGCTAGCACTACCGTGTTGATTTAGAGTTCGAACTGCATCTGTCAATATAGGAGAAAACAGAGTGAAACCTAAAAATTCAAACTGTTCCTGGAACCGAATGGTTCAATCTAGGAGAACTAAACTTGGGCATCCAAGGTTGATTGGTGTACTGATCATTACGTGAATGTATCATGAAGATTGGATGAAAAAATATATGTTGAGAATTGAGGAGATTCTAGTGTTTGGAAGTTTGGCAACTCTTTTCCATATAAGTGTTATTCGCAGTCCCTGCATTAGGCTACATCAAGAGGAAACAAAACTTAGAGATAGAACGTAGAACTACTGTATTGTGTCAAGTTTCAAGAAGCTAGCAGAAACCGTGTTTGATTTATAGTTCGAACTGCATCTGTCAATATAGGAGAAAACAGAGTGAAACCTAAAAATTCAAACTGTTCCTGCAAACGAATGCTCAATATAGGAGAACTAAACTTGGGCATCCAAGTGGGATTGGTGTACTGATCATTACGTGAATGTATCCTGAATATTGGATGAAAAAATATATGTTGAGATTTCAGGAGACTCTAGTTTTTGGAAGTTTGGCAACCCCTTCAATATAAGTGTTAATCGCCAGTCCCTGCCTTAGGCTACATCAAGAGAAAGCAAACTTTAGAGATAGAAGGTAGAACTACTTTATTTTGTCAAGTATCAAGAAGCTAGCACAATCCTTGTTTGATTTAGAGTTTGAACTATATTTGTCAATATAGGAGAAAACAGAGTGAAACCTAAAAATTCAAACTCTTACTGCAAACGAATGCTTCAAGGTAGGAGAACGAAACATGATCATCCAAGTGGGATTGGTGTACTGATCATTACTTGAGAGTATCATGAAGATTGGATGAAAAAATATATGTTGAGATTTCAGGAGACTCTAGTTTTTGGAAGTTTGGCAACGCATTTCAATATAAGTGTTATTCGCCAGTCCCTGCATTAGGCTACATCAAGAGGAAACAAACCTTAGAGATAGAACGTAGAACTACTGTATTGTGTCAAGTTTCAAGAAGCTAGCACAAACCGTGTGTGATTTTGAGTTCTAACTGCATCTGTCAATATAGGAGAAAACAGAGTGAAACCTAAAAATTCAAACTGTTACTTCAAACGAATGCTTCAAGGTAGTTGAACGAAACTTGAGCATCCAAGTGGGATTGGTGTACTGATCATTATTTGAGAGTATCATGAAGATTGGATGAAAAAATATATGTTGAGATTTTAGGAGACACTAGTTTTTGGAAGTTTGGCAACCCATTTCAATATAATTGTTATTTGCCAGTCCCTGCATTAGGCTACATCAAGAGAAAACAAACCTTAGAAATAGAACGTAGAACTACTGTATTGTGTCAAGTTTCAAGAACTAGCACAAACCGTGTGTGATTTTGAGTTCTAACTGCATCTGTCAATATAGGAGAAAACAGAGTGAAACCTAAAAATTCAAATTGTTACTGCAAACTAATGCTTCAACCTAGAAGAACGAAACTAAGGCATCCAAGTTTGATTGCTGTACTGCTCATTACTTAAAAGTATCATGAAGGTCGGAAGAAAAAATATATGTTGAGATTACAGGAGACTGTATTTTTTTGGCAACCTAACAACGCATTTCATTGAATGAGTTATTCGCCAGTCTTTGCTTAAGGCTACATCAAGAGGAAACAAACCTTAGAGATAGAACGTAGAACTACTTTATTTTGTCAAGTTTCAAGAAGCTAGCACAAACCGTGTTGATTTAGAGTTTGAACTATATTTGTCAATACAGGAGTAAACAGAGTGAAACCTAAAAATTCAAACTGTTACTTCAAATGAATGCTTCAAGGTAGGAGAACGAAACTTGAGCATCCAAGTGGGATTGGTGTACTGATCATTACTTGAGAGTATCATGAAGATTGGATGAAAAAATATATGTTGAGATTTCAGGAGACTCTAGTTTTTGGAAGTTTGGCAACACCTTTCAATATAAGTGTTATTCGCCAGTCCCTGCATTAGGCTACATCAAGAGGAAACAAACCTTAGGGATAGAACGTAGAACTACTGTATTGTGTCAAGTTTCAAGAAGCTAGCACAAACCGTGTGTGATTTTGAGTTCTAACTGCATCTGTCAATATAGGAGAAAACAGAGTGAAACCCAAAAATTCAAACTGTTACTGCAAACGAATGCTTCAAGGTAGTTGAACGAAACTTGAGCATCCAAGTGGGATTGGTGTACTGATCATTATTTGAGAGTATCATGAAGATTGGATGAAAAAATATATGTTGAGATTTCAGGAGACTCTAGTTTTTGGAAGTTTGGCAACCCATTTCAATATAAGTGTTATTCGCCAGTCCCTGCATTAGGCTACATCAAGAGGAAACAAACCCTAGAGATAGAACGTAGAACTACTGTATTGTGTCAAGTTTCAAGAAGCTAGCACAAACCGTGTTTGATTAAGAGTTCTAACAGCATCTCTCAATATTGGAGAAAACAGAGTGAAACCTAAAAATTCAAACCGTTACTGCAAACGAATGCTTCAACCTAGAAGAACGAAACTAAGGCATCCAAGTTTGATTGCTGTACTGCTCATTACTTAAAAGTATCATGAAGGTCGGAAGAAAAAATATATGTTGAGATTACAGGAGACTGTAGTTTTTTGGCAACCTAACAACGCATTCCATTGAATGAGTTATTCGCCAGTCTTTGCTTAAGGCTACATCAAGAGGAAACAAAACTTAGATATAGAACGTAGAACTACTGTATTGTGTCAAGTTTCAAGAGCTAGCACAAATCGTGTTGATTTAGAGTTCGAACTGCATCTGTCAATATAGGAGAAAACAGAGTGAAAAATAAAATTTCAAACTGTTCCTGCAAACGAATGCTTCAATCTAGGAGAACTAAACTTGGGCATCCAAGTGGGATTGGTGTACTGATCATTACGTGAATGTATCCTGAAGATTGGATGAAAAAATATATGTTGAGATTTCAGGAGACTCTAGTTTTTGGAAGTTTGGCAACCCCTTTCAATATAAGTGTTAATCGCCAGTCCCTGCCTTAGGCTACATCAAGAGGAAGCCAACGTTAGAGATAGAACGTAGAACTACTTTATTTTGTCAAGTATCAAGAAGCTAGCACAAACCTTGTTTGATTTAGAGTTTGAACTATATTTGTCAATATAGGAGAAAACAGAGTGAAACCTAAAAATTCAAACTCTTACTGCAAACGAATGCTTCAAGGTAGGAGAACGAAACTTGATCATCCAAGTGGGATTGGTGTACTGATCATTACTTGAGAGTATCATGAAGATTGGATGAAAAAATATATGTTGAGATTTCAGGAGACTCTAGTTTTTGGAAGTTTGGCAACGCATTTCAATATAAGTGTTATTCGCCAGTCCCTGCATTAGGCTACATCAAGAGGAAACAAACCTTAGAGATAGAACGTAGAACTACTGTATTGTGTCAAGTTTCAAGAAGCTAGCACAAACCGTGTGTGATTTTGAGTTCTAACTGCATCTGTCAATATAGGAGAAAACAGAGTGAAACCTAAAAATTAAAACTGTTACTGCAAACGAATGCTTCAAGGTAGTTGAACGAAACTTGAGCATCCAAGTGGGATTGGTGTACTGATCAATATTTGATAGTATCATGAAGATTGGATGAAAAAATATATGTTGAGATTTTAGGAGACACTAGTTTTTGGAAGTTTGGCAACCCATTTCAATATAAGTGTTATTCGCCAGTCCCTGCATTAGGTTACATCAAGAGGAAACAAACCTTAGAGATAGAACGTAGAACTACTGTATTGTGTCAAGTTTCAAGAAGCTAGCACAAACCGTGTGTGATTTTGAGTTCTAACTGCATCTGTCAATATAGGAGAAAACAGAGTGAAACCTAAAAATTCAAACTGTTACTGCAAACGAATGCTTCAACCTAGAAGAACGACACTAAGGCATCCATGTTTGATTGCTGTACTGCTCATTACTTAAAAGTATCATGAAGGTCGGAAGAAAAAATATATGTTGAGATTACAGGAGACTGTAGTTTTTTGGCAACCTAACAACGCATTTCATTGAATGAGTTATTCGCCAGTCTTTGCTTAAGGCTACATCAAGAGGAAACAAACCTTAGAGATAGAACGTAGAACTACTTTATTTTGTCAAGTTTCAAGAAGCTAGCACAAACTGTGTTTGATTTAGAGTTCAAACTGCATCTGTCAATATAGGAGAAAACAGAGTGAAACCTAAAAATTCAAACTGTTACTGCAAACGAATGCTTCAAGGTAGGAGAACGAAACTTGAGCATCCAAGTTTGAGTGGTGTACTGCATATTACTTGAAAGTATCATGAAGGTCGGATGAAAAAATATATGTTGAGATTTCAGGAGATGGTAGTTTTTTGGAAGCTTATTAACGCCTTTCATTGAAAGTGTTATTCGCCAGTCTCTGCTTAAGGCTACATAAAGAGGAAACAAACCTTAGAGATAGAACGTAGAACTACTTTATTTTGTCAAGTTTCAAGAAGCTAGCACAAACCTTGTTTGATTTAGAGTTTGAACTATATTTGTCAATACAGGAGAAAACAGAGTGAAACCTAAAAATTCAAACTGTTACTGCAAACGAATGCTTCAAGGTAGGAGAACGAAACTTGAACATCCAAGTGGGATTGGTGTACTGATCATTACTTGAGAGTATCATGAACATTGGATGAAAAAATATATGTTGAGATTTCAGGAGACTCTAGTTTTTGGAAGTTTGGCAACCCCTTTCAATATAAGTGTTATTCACCAGTCCCTGCATTAGGGTACATCAAGAGGAAACAAACCTTAGAGATAGAACGTAGAACTACTGTATTTTGTCAAGTTTCAAGAAGCTAGCACAAACCGTGTTTTATTTAGAGTTCGAACTGCATCTGTCAATATAGGAGAAAACAGAGTGAATCCTAAAAATTCAAACTGTTACTGCAAACGAATGCTTCAACGTAGGAGAACGAAACTTGGGCATCCAAGTTTGATTGGTGTACTGTTCACTACTTGAAAGTATCATGAAGGTCGGAAGAAAAAATATATGTTGTGATTTCAGGAGACTGTAGTTTTTTGGCAGCCTAACAACGCCTTTCATTGAATGAGTTATTCTCCAGTCTCTGCTTAAGGCTACATCAAGACGAAACAAACCTTAGAGATAGAACGTAGAACTACTGTATTGTGTCAAGTTTCAAGAAGGTAGCACAAACCGTGTTTGATTTAGAGTTCGAACTGCATCTGTTAATATAGGAGAAAACAGAGTGAAACCTAAAAATTCAAACTGTTCCTGCAAGCGAATGCTTCAACCTAACAGAACGAAACTTGGCCATCCAAGTTTGAGTGGTGTACTGCTTATTACTTGAAAGTATCATGAAGGTCGGATGAAAAAATATATGTTGAGATTTCAGAAGATGTTAGTTTTTTGGAAGCTTAACAACGCCTTTCATTGAATGAGTTCTTCACCAGTCTTTGCTTAAGTCTACATCAAGAGGAAACAAACCTTAGAGATAGAACGTAGAACTACTGTATTCTGTCAAGTTTCAAGAAGCTAGCACAAACTGTGTTTGATTTAGAGTTCGAACTGCATCTGTCAATATAGGAGAAAACAGAGTGAAACTTAAAAATTCAAACTGTTACTGCAAACGAATGCTTCAAGGTAGTTGAACGAAACTTGAGCATCCAAGTGGGATTGGTGTACTGATCATTATTTGAGAGTATCATGAAGATTGGATGAAAAAATATATGTTGAGATTTTAGGAGACACTAGTTTTTGGAAGTTTGGCAACCCATTTCAATATAAGTGTTATTCGCCAGTCCCTGCATTAGGCTACATCAAGAGGAAACAAACCTTAGAGATAGAACGTAGAACTACTGTATTGTGTCAAGTTTCAAGAAGCTAGCACAAACTGTGTGTGATTTTGAGTTCTAACTGCATCTGTCAATATAGGAGAAAACAGAGTGAAACCTAAAAATTCAAACTGTTACTGCAAACGAATGCTTCAACCTAGAAGAACGACACTAAGGCATCCAAGTTTGATTGCTGTACTGCTCATTACTTAAAAGTATCATGAAGGTCGGAAGAAAAAATATATGTTGAGATTACAGGAGACTGTAGTTTTTTGGCAACCTAACAACGCATTTCATTGAATGAGTTATTCGCCAGTCTTTGCTTAAGGCTACATCAAGAGGAAACAAACCTTAGAGATAGAACGTAGAACTACTTTATTTTGTCAAGTTTCAAGAAGCTAGCACAAACTGTGTTTGATTTAGAGTTCAAACTGCATCTGTCAATATAGGAGAAAACAGAGTGAAACCTAAAAATTCAAACTGTTACTGCAAACGAATGCTTCAAGGTAGGAGAACGAAACTTGAGCATCCAAGTTTGAGTGGTGTACTGCATATTACTTGAAAGTATCATGAAGGTCGGATGAAAAAATATATGTTGAGATTTCAGGAGATGGTAGTTTTTTGGAAGCTTAATAACGCCTTTCATTGAAAGTGTTATTCGCCAGTCTCTGCTTAAGGCTACATAAAGAGGAAACAAACCTTAGAGATAGAACGTAGAACTACTTTATTTTGTCAAGTTTCAAGAAGCTAGCACAAACCTTGTTTGATTTAGAGTTTGAACTATATTTGTCAATACAGGAGAAAACAGAGTGAAACCTAAAAATTCAAACTGTTACTGCAAACGAATGCTTCAAGGTAGGAGAACGAAACTTGAACATCCAAGTGGGATTGGTGTACTGATCATTACTTGAGAGTATCATGAACATTGGATGAAACAATATATGTTGAGATTTCAGGAGACACTAGTTTTTGGAAGTTTGGCAACCCCTTTCAATATAAGTGTTATTCACCAGTCCCTGCATTAGGGTACATCAAGAGGAAACAAACCTTAGAGATAGAACGTAGAACTACTGTATTTTGTCAAGTTTCAAGAAGCTAGCACAAACCGTGTTTTATTTAGAGTTCGAACTGCATCTGTCAATATAGGAGAAAACAGAGTGAATCCTAAAAATTCAAACTGTTACTGCAAACGAATGCTTCAACGTAGGAGAACGAAACTTGGGCATCCAAGTTTGATTGGTGTACTGTTCACTACTTGAAAGTATCATGAAGGTCGGAAGAAAAAATATATGTTGTGATTTCAGGAGACTGTAGTTTTTTGGCAGCCTAACAACGCCTTTCATTGAATGAGTTATTCTCCAGTCTCTGCTTAAGGCTACATCAAGACGAAACAAACCTTAGAGATAGAACGTAGAACTACTGTATTGTGTCAAGTTTCAAGAAGGTAGCACAAACCGTGTTTGATTTAGAGTTCGAACTGTATCTGTCAATATAGGAGAAAACAGAGTGAAACCTAAAAATTCAAACTGTTCCTGCAAGCGAATGCTTCAACCTAAAAGAACGAAACTTGGCCATCCAAGTTTGAGTGGTGTACTGCTTATTACTTGAAAGTATCATGAAGGTCGGATGAAAAAATATATGTTGAGATTTCAGAAGATGTTAGTTTTTTGGAAGCTTAACAACGCCTTTCATTGAATGAGTTCTTCACCAGTCTTTGCTTAAGGCTACATCAAGAGGAAACAAACCTTAGAGATAGAATGTAGAACTACTGTATTCTGTCAAGTTTCAAGAAGCTAGCACAAACTGTGTTTGATTTAGAGTTCGAACTGCATCTGTCAATATAGGAGAAAACAGAGTGAAACTTAAAAATTCAAACTGTAACTGCAAACGAATGCTTCAAGGTAGTTGAACGAAACTTGAGCATCCAAGTGGGATTGGTGTACTGATCATTATTTGAGAGTATCATGAAGATTGGTTCAAAAAATATATGTGGAGATTTCAGGAGACTCTAGTTTTTGGAAATTTGGCAACCCATTTCAATATAAGTGTTATTCGCCAGTCCCTGCATTAGGCTACATCAAGAGGAAACAAACCTTAGAGATAGAACGTAGAACTACTGTATTGTGTCAAGTTTCAAGAAGCTAGCAAAAACCGTTTTTGATTTAGAGTTCTAACAGCATCTCTCAATATTGGAGAAAACAGAGTGAAACCTAAAAATTCAAACCGTTACTGCAAACGAATGCTTCAACCTAGAAGAACGAAACTAAGGCAACCAAGTTTGATTGCTGTACTGCTCATTACTTAAAATTATCATGAAGGTCGGAAGAAAAAATATATGTTTAGATTACAGGAGACTGTAGTTTTTTGGCAACCTAACAACGCATTTCATTGAATGAGTTATTCGCCAGTCTTTGCTTAAGGCTACATCAAGAGGAAACAAACCTTAGAGATAGAACGTAGAACTACTGTATTGTGTCAAGTTTCAAGAGCTAGCACAAACCGTGTTGATTTATAGTTCGAACTGCATCTGTCAATATAGGAGAAAACAGAGTGAAACCTAAAAATTCAAACTGTTCCTGCAAACGAATGCTTCAATCTAGGAGAACTAAACTTGGGCATCCAAGTGGGATTGGTGTACTGATCATTACGTGAATGTATCATGAAGATTGGATGAAAAAATATATGTTGAGATTTCAGGAGTCTCTAGTTTTTGGAAGTTTGGCAACCCCTTTCAATATAAGTGTTATTCGACAGTCCCTGCTTTAGGCTACGTCAAGAGGAAGCAAACCTTAGAGATAGAACGTAGAACTACTTTATTTTGTCAAGTTTCAAGAAGCTAGCACAAACCTTGTTTGATTTAGAGTTTGAACTATATTTGTCAATACAGGAAAAAACAGAGTGAAACCTAAAAATTCAAACTGTTACTGCAAACCAATGCTCCAAGGTAAGAGAACGAAACTTGAGCATCCAAGAGGGATTGGTGTACTGATCATTACTTGAGAGTATCATACAAATTGGATGAAAAAATATATGTTGAGATTTCAGGAGACTCTAGTTTTTGGAAGTTTGCAACCCCTTTCAATATAAGTGTTATTCACCAGTCCCTGCGTTAGGCTACATCAACAGGAAACAAACCTTAGATATAGAACGTAGAACTACTGTATTTTGTCAAGCTTTCAGAAGCTAGCACAAACCGTGTTTTATTTAGAGTTCAAACTGCATCTGTCAATATAGGAGAAAACAGAGTGAATCCTAAAAATTCAAATTGTTACTGCAAACGAATGCTTCAACCTAGGAGAATGAAACTTGGGCATCCAAGTTTGATTGGTGTACTGTTCACTACTTGAAAGTATCATGAAGGTCGGAAGAAAAAATATATGTTGTGATTTCAGGAGACTGTAGTTTTTTGGCAGCCTAACAACGCCTTTCATTTAATGAGTTATTCTCCTGTCTCTGCTTAAGGCTACATCAAGACGAAACAAACCTTAGAGATAGAACGTAGAACTACTGTATTGTGTCAAGTTTCAAGAAGCTAGCACAAACCGTGTTTGATTTAGAGTTCGAACTGCATCTGTCAATATAGGAGAAAACAGAGGGAAACCTAAAAATTCAAACTGTTAGTGCAAACGAATGCTTCAACCTAGAAGAACGAAACTAGGGCATCCAAGTTTGATTGGTGTACTGCTCATTACTTGAAAGTATCATGAAGGTCCGAAAAAAAAATATATGTGGATATTACAGGAGACTGTAGTTTTTGGCAACCTAACAACGCAGTTCATTGAATGAGTTATTCGCCAGTCTTTGCTTAAGGCTACATCAAGAGGAAACAAACCTTAGAGATAGAACGTAGAACTACTGTATTGTGTCAGGGTTCAAGAAGCTAGCACAAACCGTGTTGATTTAGAGTTCGAACTGCATCTGTCAATATAGGAGAAAACAGAGTGAAACCTAAAAATTCAAACTGTTCCTGGAAACGAATGCTTCAATCTAGGAGAACTAAACTTGGGCATCCAAGGTTGATTGGTGTACTGATCATTACGTGAATGTATCATGAAGATTGGATGAAAAAATATATGTTGAGATTTCAGGAGATTCTAGTGTTTGGAAGTTTGGCAACTCCTTTCCATATAAGTGTTATTCGCAGTCCCTGCATTAGGCTACATCAAGAGGAAACAAAACATAGAGATAGAACGTAGAACTACTGTATTGTGTCAAGTTTCAAGAAGCTAGCACAAACCGTGTTTGATTTAGAGTTCAAACTGCATCTGTCAATATAGGAGAAAACAGAGTGAAACCTAAAAATTCAAACTGTTCCTGCAAAAGAATGGTTCAATCTAGGAGAACTAAACTTGGGCATCCAAGTGGGATTGGTGTACTGATCATTACGTGAATGTATCCTGAAGATTGGATGAAAAAATATATGTTGACATTTCAGGAGACTCTAGTTTTTGGAAGTTTGGCAACCACTTTCAATATAAGTGTTAATCGCCAGTCCCTGCCTTAGGCTACATCAAGAGGAAGCAAACTTTAGAGATAGAACGTAGAACTACTTTATTTTGTCAAGTATCAAGAAGCTAGCACAAACCTTGTTTGATTTAGAGTTTGAACTATATTTGTCAATATAGGAGAAAACAGAGTGAAACCTAAAAATTCAAACTCTTACTGCAAACCAATGCTTCAAGGTAGGAGAACGAAACTTGATCATCCAAGTGGGATTGGTGTACTGATCATTACTTGAGAGTATCATGAAGATGGGATGAAAAAATATATGTTAAGATTTCAGGAGACTCTAGTTTTTGGAAGTTTGGCAACGCATTTCAATATAAGTGTTATTCGCCAGTCCCTGCATTAGGCTACATCAAAAGGAAACAAACCTTAGAGATAGAACGTAGAACTACTGTATTGTGTCAAGTTTCAAGAAGCTAGCACAAACCATGTGTGATTTTGAGTTCTAACTGCATCTGTCAATATAGGGAAAAACAGAGTGAAACCTAAAAATTCAAACTGTTACTGCAAACGAATGCTTCAAGGTAGTTGAACGAAACTTGAGCATCCAAGTGGGATTGGTGTACTGATCATTATTTGAGAGTATCATGAAGATTGGATGAAAAAATATATGTTGAGATTTTAGGCGACACTAGTTTTTGGAAGTTTGGCAACCCATTTCAATATAATTGTTATTTGCCAGTCCCTGCATTAGGCTACATCAAGAGGAAACAAACCTTAGAGATAGAACGTAGAACTACTGTATTGTGTCAAGTTTCAAGAAGCTAGCACAAACCGTGTGTGATTTTGAGTTCTAACTGCATCTGTCAATATAGGAGAAAACAGAGTGAAACCTAAAAATTCAAATTGTTACTGCAAACGAATGCTTCACCCTAGAAGAACGAAACTAAGGCATCCAAGTTTGATTGCTGTACTGCTCATTACTTAAAAGTATCATGAAGGTCGGAAGAAAAAATATATGTTGAGATTACAGGAGACTGTAGTTTTTTGGCAACCTAACAACGCATTTCATTGAATGAGTTATTCGCCAGTCTTTGCTTAAGGCTACATCAAGAGGAAACAAACCTTAGAGATAGAACGTAGAACTACTGTATTGTGTCAAGTTTCAAGAAGCTAGCACAAACCGTGTTGATTTAGAGTTTGAACTATATTTGTCAATACAGGAGTAAACAGAGTGAAACCTAAAAATTCAAACTGTTACTGCAAATGAATGCTTCAAGGTAGGAGAACGAAACTTGAGCATCCAAGTGGGATTGGTGTACTGATCATTACTTGAGAGTATCATGAAGATTGGATGAAAAAATATATGTTGAGATTTCAGGAGACTCTAGTTTTTGGAAGTTTGGCAACACCTTTCAATATAAGTGTTATTCGCCAGTCCCTGCATTAGGCTACATCAAGAGGAAACAAACCTTAGGGATAGAACGTATAACTACTGTATTGTGTCAAGTTTCAAGAAGCTAGCACAAAACCGTGTGTGATTTTGAGTTCTAACTGCATCTGTCAATATAGGAGAAAACAGAGTGAAACGCAAAAATTCAAACAGTTACTGCAAACGAATGTTTCAAGGTAGTTGAACGAAACTTGAGCATCCAAGTGGGATTGGGGTACTGATCATTATTTGAGAGTATCATGAAGATTGGATGAAAAAATATATGTTGAGATTTCAGGAGACTCTGGTGTTTGGAAGTTTGGCAACCCCTTTCCATATAAGTGTTATTCGCAGTCCCTGCATTAGGCTACATCAAGAGGAAACAAAACTTAGAGATAGAACGTAGTACTACTGTATTTTGTGAAGTTTCAAAAAGCTAGCACAAACTGTGTTTGATTTAGAGTTCAAACTGCATCTGTCAATATAGGAGAAAACAGAGTGAAACCTAAAAATTCAAACTGTTACTGCAAACGAATGCTTCAAGGTAGGAGAACGAAACTTGAGCATCCAAGTGGGATTGGTGTACTGATCATTATTTGAGAGTATCATGAAGATTGGATGAAAAAATATATGTTGAGATTTCAGGAGACTCTAGTTTTTGGAAATTTGGCAACCCATTTCAATAAAAGTGTTATTCGCCAGTCCCTGCATTAGGCTACATCAAGAGGAAACAAACCTTAGAGATAGAACGTAGAACTACTGTATTGTGTCAAGTTCAAGAAGCTAGCACAAACCGTGTGTGATTTTGAGTTCTAACTGCATCTGTCAATATAGGAGAAAACAGAGTGAAACCTAAAAATTCAAACTGTTACTGCAAAAAAATGCTTCAACCTAGAAGAACGAAACCACGGCATCCAAGTTTGATTGGTGTACTGATCATTACTTAAAAGTATCATGAAGGTCGGAAGAAAAAATATATGTTGAGATTACAGGAGACTGTAGTTTTTGGCAACCTAACAACGCATTTCATTGAATGAGTTATTCGCCAGTCTTTGCTTAAGGCTACATCAAGAGGAAACAAACCTTAGAGATAGAACGTAGAACTACTGTATTGTGTCAAGTTTCAAGAAGCTAGCACAAACCGTGTTGATTTAGAGTTCGAACTGCATCTGTCAATATAGGAGAAAACAGAGTGAAACCTAAAAATTCAAACTGTTCCTGGAAACGAATGCTTCAATCTAGGAGAACTAAACTTGGGCATCCAAGTGGGATTGGTGTACTGATCATTACGTGAAGGTATCCTGAAGATTGGATGAAAAAATATATGTTGAGATTTCAGGAGACACTAGTGTTTGGAAGTTTCTCAATCCCTTTCCATATGTTATTCGCACTACCTGCATTAGGCTACATGAAGAGGAAACAAAACTTAGAGATAGAACGTAGAACTACTGTATTGTGTCAAATTTCAAGAAGCTACCACAAACTGTCTTTGATTTAGAGTTCGAACTGCATCTGTCAATAAAGGAGAAAACAGAGTGAAACCTAAAAATTCAAACTGTTCCTGGAAACGAATGCTTCAATCTAGGAGAACTAAAAATGGGCATCCAAGTGAAATTGGTGTACTGATCATTACGTGAATGTATCATGAGGATTTTAATGAAAAAATATATGTTGAGATTTCAGGAGACTCTAGTGTTTGGAAGTTTGGCAAACCCTTTCCATATAAGTGTTATTCGCAGTCCCTGCATTATGCTACATCATGAGGAAACAAAACTTAGAGATAGAACGTAGAACTACTGTATTGTGTCAAGTTTCAAGAAGCTAGCACAAACTGTGTTTGATTTAGAGTTCGAACTACATCTGTCAATATAGGAGAAAACAGAGTGAAACCTAAAAATTCAAACTGTTACTGCAAACGAATGCTTCAACCTACGAGAACAAAACTTGGGCATCCAAGTTTGATTGGTGTACTGCTCATTTCTTGAAAGTATCATGAAGTTCGGAAGAAAAAATATATGTTGTGATTTCAGGAGACTGTAGTTTTTTGGCAGCCTAACATCGCCTTTCATTGAAAGTGTTATTCGCCAGTCTCTGCTTAAGGCTACATCAAGAGGAAACAAACCTTAGAGATAGAACGTAGAACTACTGTATTGTATCAAGTTTCAAGAAGCTAGCACAAACCGTGTTTGATTTAGAGTTCTAACAGCATCTCTCAATATTGGAGAAAACAGAGTGAAACCTAAAAATTCAAACCGTTACTGCAAACGAATGCTTCAACCTAGAAGAACGAAACTAAGGCAACCAAGTTTGATTGCTGTACTGCTCATTACTTAAAATTATCATGAAGGTCGGAAGAAAAAATATATGTTTAGATTACAGGAGACTGTAGTTTTTTGGCAACCTAACAACGCATTTCATTGAATGAGTTATTCGCCAGTCTTTGCTTAAGGCTACATCAAGAGGAAACAAACCTTAGAGATAGAACGTAGAACTACTGTATTGTGTCAAGTTTCAAGAGCTAGCACAAACCGTGTTGATTTATAGTTCGAACTGCATCTGTCAATATAGGAGAAAACAGAGTGAAACCTAAAAATTCAAACTGTTCCTGCAAACGAATGCTTCAATCTAGGAGAACTAAACTTGGGCATCCAAGTGGGATTGGTGTACTGATCATTACGTGAATGTATCATGAAGATTGGATGAAAAAATATATGTTGAGATTTCAGGAGTCTCTAGTTTTTGGAAGTTTGGCAACCCCTTTCAATATAAGTGTTATTCGACAGTCCCTGCTTTAGGCTACGTCAAGAGGAAGCAAACCTTAGAGATAGAACGTAGAACTACTTTATTTTGTCAAGTTTCAAGAAGCTAGCACAAACCTTGTTTGATTTAGAGTTTGAACTATATTTGTCAATACAGGAAAAAACAGAGTGAAACCTAAAAATTCAAACTGTTACTGCAAACCAATGCTCCAAGGTAAGAGAACGAAACTTGAGCATCCAAGAGGGATTGGTGTACTGATCATTACTTGAGAGTATCATACAAATTGGATGAAAAAATATATGTTGAGATTTCAGGAGACTCTAGTTTTTGGAAGTTTGGCAACCCCTTTCAATATAAGTGTTATTCACCAGTCCCTGCGTTAGGCTACATCAACAGGAAACAAACCTTAGATATAGAACGTAGAACTACTGTATTTTGTCAAGTTTCAAGAAGCTAGCACAAACCGTGTTTTATTTAGAGTTCAAACTGCATCTGTCAATATAGGAGAAAACAGAGTGAATCCTAAAAATTCAAATTGTTACTGCAAACGAATGCTTCAACCTAGGAGAATGAAACTTGGGCATCCAAGTTTGATTGGTGTACTGTTCACTACTTGAAAGTATCATGAAGGTCGGAAGAAAAAATATATGTTGTGATTTCAGGAGACTGTAGTTTTTTGGCAGCCTAACAACGCCTTTCATTTAATGAGTTATTCTCCTGTCTCTGCTTAAGGCTACATCAAGACGAAACAAACCTTAGAGATAGAACGTAGAACTACTGTATTGTGTCAAGTTTCAAGAAGCTAGCACAAACCGTGTTTGATTTAGAGTTCGAACTGCATCTGTCAATATAGGAGAAAACAGAGGGAAACCTAAAAATTCAAACTGTTAGTGCAAACGAATGCTTCAACCTAGAAGAACGAAACTAGGGCATCCAAGTTTGATTGGTGTACTGCTCATTACTTGAAAGTATCATGAAGGTCCGAAAAAAAAATATATGTGGATATTACAGGAGACTGTAGTTTTTGGCAACCTAACAACGCAGTTCATTGAATGAGTTATTCGCCAGTCTTTGCTTAAGGCTACATCAAGAGGAAACAAACCTTAGAGATAGAACGTAGAACTACTGTATTGTGTCAGGGTTCAAGAAGCTAGCACAAACCGTGTTGATTTAGAGTTCGAACTGCATCTGTCAATATAGGAGAAAACAGAGTGAAACCTAAAAATTCAAACTGTTCCTGGAAACGAATGCTTCAATCTAGGAGAACTAAACTTGGGCATCCAAGGTTGATTGGTGTACTGATCATTACGTGAATGTATCATGAAGATTGGATGAAAAAATATATGTTGAGATTTCAGGAGATTCTAGTGTTTGGAAGTTTGGCAACTCCTTTCCATATAAGTGTTATTCGCAGTCCCTGCATTAGGCTACATCAAGAGGAAACAAAACATAGAGATAGAACGTAGAACTACTGTATTGTGTCAAGTTTCAAGAAGCTAGCACAAACCGTGTTTGATTTAGAGTTCAAACTGCATCTGTCAATATAGGAGAAAACAGAGTGAAACCTAAAAATTCAAACTGTTCCTGCAAAAGAATGGTTCAATCTAGGAGAACTAAACTTGGGCATCCAAGTGGGATTGGTGTACTGATCATTATGTGAATGTATCCTGAAGATTGGATGAAAAAATATATGTTGACATTTCAGGAGACTCTAGTTTTTGGAAGTTTGGCAACCACTTTCAATATAAGTGTTAATCGCCAGTCCCTGCCTTAGGCTACATCAAGAGGAAGCAAACTTTAGAGATAGAACGTAGAACTACTTTATTTTGTCAAGTATCAAGAAGCTAGCACAAACCTTGTTTGATTTAGAGTTTGAACTATATTTGTCAATATAGGAGAAAACAGAGTGAAACCTAAAAATTCAAACTCTTACTGCAAACCAATGCTTCAAGGTAGGAGAACGAAACTTGATCATCCAAGTGGGATTGGTGTACTGATCATTACTTGAGAGTATCATGAAGATGGGATGAAAAAATATATGTTAAGATTTCAGGAGACTCTAGTTTTTGGAAGTTTGGCAACGCATTTCAATATAAGTGTTATTCGCCAGTCCCTGCATTAGGCTACATCAAGAGGAAACAAACCTTAGAGATAGAACGTAGAACTACTGTATTGTGTCAAGTTTCAAGAAGCTAGCACAAACCATGTGTGATTTTGAGTTCTAACTGCATCTGTCAATATAGGGAAAAACAGAGTGAAACCTAAAAATTCAAACTGTTACTGCAAACGAATGCTTCAAGGTAGTTGAACGAAACTTGAGCATCCAAGTGGGATTGGTGTACTGATCATTATTTGAGAGTATCATGAAGATTGGATGAAAAAATATATGTTGAGATTTTAGGAGACACTAGTTTTTGGAAGTTTGGCAACCCATTTCAATATAATTGTTATTTGCCAGTCCCTGCATTAGGCTACATCAAGAGGAAACAAACCTTAGAGATAGAACGTAGAACTACTGTATTGTGTCAAGTTTCAAGAAGCTAGCACAAACCGTGTGTGATTTTGAGTTCTAACTGCATCTGTCAATATAGGAGAAAACAGAGTGAAACCTAAAAATTCAAATTGTTACTGCAAACGAATGCTTCACCCTAGAAGAACGAAACTAAGGCATCCAAGTTTGATTGCTGTACTGCTCATTACTTAAAAGTATCATGAAGGTCGGAAGAAAAAATATATGTTGAGATTACAGGAGACTGTAGTTTTTTGGCAACCTACCAACGCATTTCATTGAATGAGTTATTCGCCAGTCTTTGCTTAAGGCTACATCAAGAGGAAACAAACCTTAGAGATAGAACGTAGAACTACTGTATTGTGTCAAGTTTCAAGAAGCCAGCACAAACCGTGTTGATTTAGAGTTTGAACTATATTTGTCAATACAGGAGTAAACAGAGTGAAACCTAAAAATTCAAACTGTTACTGCAAATGAATGCTTCAAGGTAGGAGAACGAAACTTGAGCATCCAAGTGGGATTGGTGTACTGATCATTACTTGAGAGTATCATGAAGATTGGATGAAAAAATATATGTTGAGATTTCAGGAGACTCTAGTTTTTGGAAGTTTGGCAACACCTTTCAATATAAGTGTTATTTGCCAGTCCCTGCATTAGGCTACATCAAGAGGAAACAAACCTTAGGGATAGAACGTATAACTACTGTATTGTGTCAAGTTTCAAGAAGCTAGCACAAACCGTGTGTGATTTTGAGTTCTAACTGCATCTGTCAATATAGGAGAAAACAGAGTGAAACGCAAAAATTCAAACAGTTACTGCAAACGAATGTTTCAAGGTAGTTGAACGAAACTTGAGCATCCAAGTGGGATTGGGGTACTGATCATTATTTGAGAGTATCATGAAGATTGGATGAAAAAATATATGTTGAGATTTCAGGAGACTCTGGTGTTTGGAAGTTTGGCAACCCCTTTCCATATAAGTGTTATTCGCAGTCCCTGCATTAGGCTACATCAAGAGGAAACAAAACTTAGAGATAGAACGTAGTACTACTGTATTTTGTGAAGTTTCAAAAAGCTAGCACAAACTGTGTTTGATTTAGAGTTCAAACTGCATCTGTCAATATAGGAGAAAACAGAGTGAAACCTAAAAATTCAAACTGTTACTGCAAACGAATGCTTCAAGGTAGGAGAACGAAACTTGAGCATCCAAGTGGGATTGGTGTACTGATCATTACTTGAGAGTATCATGAAGATTGGATGAAAAAATATATGTTGAGATTTCAGGAGACTCTAGTTTTTGGAAGTTTGGCAACCCCTTTCAATATAAGTGTTATTCGCCAGTCCCTGCATTAGGCTACATCAAGAGGAAACAAACCTTAGAGATAGAAAGTAGAACTACTGTATTGTGTCAAGTTTCAAAAACTAAAACAAACCATGTGTGATTTTGAGTTCTAACTGCATCTCTCAATATATGAGAAATCAGAGTGAAACCCAAAAATTCAAACTGTTACTGCAAACGAATGCTTCAAGGTAGTTGAACGAAACTTGAGCATCCAAGTGGGATTGGTGTACTGATCATTATTTGAGAGTATCATGAAGATTGGATGAAAAAATATATGTTGAGATTTCAGGAGACTCTAGTTTTTGGAAATTTGGCAACCCATTTCAATAAAAGTGTTATTCGCCAGTCCCTGCATTAGGCTACATCAAGAGGAAACAAACCTTAGAGATAGAACGTAGAACTACTGTATTGTGTCAAGTTTCAAGAAGCTAGCACAAACCGTGTGTGATTTTGAGTTCTAACTGCATCTGTCAATATAGGAGAAAACAGAGTGAAACCTAAAAATTCAAACTGTTACTGCAAAAAAATGCTTCAACCTAGAAGAACGAAACCACGGCATCCAAGTTTGATTGGTGTACTGATCATTACTTAAAAGTATCATGAAGGTCGGAAGAAAAAATATATGTTGAGATTACAGGAGACTGTAGTTTTTTGGCAACCTAACAACGCAGTTCATTGAATGAGTTATTCGCCAGTCTTTGCTTAAGGCTACATCAAGAGGAAACAAACTTTAGAGATAGAACGTAGAACTACTGTATTGTGTCAAGTTTCAAGAAGCTAGCACAAACCGTGTTGATTTAGAGTTCGAACTGCTTCTGTCAATATAGGAGAAAACAGAGTGAAACCTAAAGATTCAAACTGTTCCCGCGAACAAATGCTTCAACCTAGGAGAACGAAACTTGGGCATCCAAGTTTGAATGGTGTACTGCTTATTACTTGAAAGTATCATGAAGGTCGGATGAAAAAATATATGTTGAGATTTCAGGAGAGGGTTGTTTTTTGGAAGCTTAACAACGCCTTTCATTGAAAGTGTTATTCGCCAGTCTCTGCTTAAGGCTACATCAAGAGGAAACAAACCTTAGGGATAGAACGTAGAACTACTTTATTGTGTGAAGTTTCAAGAAGCTAGCAGAAACCGTGGTTGATTTAGAGTTCTAACTGCATCTGTCAATATAGGAGAAAACAGAGTGAAACCTAAAAATTCAAACTGTTCCTGCAAACGAATGCTTCAATCTAGGAGAACTAAACTTGGGCATCCAAGTGGGATTGGTGTATGATCATTACGTGAATGTATCCTGAAGATTGGATGAAAAAATATATGTTGAGATTACAGGAGTCTCTAGTTTTTGGAAGTTTGGCAACCCCTTTCAATATAAGTGTTATTCGCCAGTCCCTGCTTTAGGCTACATCAAGAGGAAGCAAACCTTAGAGATAGAACGTAGAACTACTGTATTGTGTCAAGTTTCAAGAAGCTAGCACAAACCTTGTTTGATTTAGAGTTTGAACTATATTTGTCAATACAGGAGAAAACAGAGTGAAACCTAAAAATTCAATCTGTTTTGGCAAACGAATGCTTCAAACTAGAAGAAAGAAACTAGGGCATCAAGTTTGATTGGTGTACTGCTCATTACTTGAAAGAAA